>NW_015170905.1:958853-996011 GCF_001447785.1 Gekko japonicus | reverse complement strand
GGGTTGACGTCATGGTAGGAATGCACTCCCCTTATTTTGGGTTTTTTTGGTGCAGGGGTTTGGCCTGGGCATTGAATTGGGGGGGGGAGATGCAGGGAATATCTTTTTTAAAAACTTCTCATTTATGTTACATTTAAGAAGTGGGACATAACTACGTATTCAAAACAACATTCGAGCAATAAGATATTGAGCAAGTTCATATGAACCAATTTTCTAGAACCCACATTGTGAGAAGTTAAATAACCTAATACAAGAAACCACTTTTCTACAAATGTGGGGTATATTTCCATGGTGGGTGTGAGTGTGGCTAAGCTGGGCCAGCAGCATTGCTAAGGTAATCCTGCTGGGGTGGCCTCCCTGATGGATTAAAGTTCCCTGGCCCTGCTCCTACACCTGGCTGGGCTGGCAGGATCACTAGGGATCCCTGATGGCATTAAGCACCCTGCACCTGCTGCTGCACCTGACAGACAACTGTCTGTCAAATGTAGGACCTGGGGGAGTGTGTTTGAAGCCATGGGGAAGCTGGGCCAGCAGCACTGCTGCACCTCTCAGGTGGTTGGCCTGATTCCTGGTTTCTGGTTGGCCATTCCTGATTTCCTCAACTGTCATTAGTTCTCTGCAGTCTTTTGTAACTAGGTTTTTTTTAAACCTCCGAATACTGAGCTCTGCAGCTGACCAATCAGAGAGTGGGGGTGTGTGTGCTAGGAGGCAGCAGCCAGGCAGCCACATTGGAAGCAATGGGGAGAGCACATTTTACCCCTTTTGACTCCTTTGGGGGTAAAATTTCTAGAAATCCCTTCTTAGTGAGCATCTACATCATGGTAGGAGTGCTCTCCCCAAATTTCGTGTTTCTAGGTCCAGGGGTTTGGCCTGGGTGTTGATTTTACAGTGAGGGGACCTTTTTTTGTATATATAGACTAGGAATAAGGCCTGTTGTAGAAATAAATACAACGAGCTCTAGAAAGAGGGTTCGGGAGAGTGCCCTGGCCTTGGGCACTCAGTGTCAATTTGGCATGGTGACCTCAGCAGGGTATAATGACACAGAGTCTACCATTGTCTCCAGAGAAACTGATCTCTGTTACCTGATGAGCGGTTGTAATTTTGAGTTATCTCCAGCCCTTAACTGGAGATTGGCAACAATTGTTATCCAGGAGGAAATGGGTAGTTTTGAGGGTGGAGTCTATGGCATTCTACCTGTCTGAGGTCCAATGCCTCCTCAAACCCCACCCTCTCCAGGCTCCATCCCTCAAATCCTCAGGAATTTCCCAAACTGGAGGTGGCAACCCCATCTCCTTCCCAGCTAACCATCAGCCTACCGTTATCTGTCCCTCTGACTTCAGCTGACTTCTGCCCACCCTCCTGGAGAGCAGTTGTAATTCTGACTGATCTCCAGCCCTCACCTGGAGATTGGCAACAATGGTTCCCATGGAGAGAGTGGCTGGTTTGAAGGGTAGAGTCTACTATGGCATTGTACCTTTCTGAGGTCCCACCCCTCCTGAAACCTCACCCTCTCCAGGCTCCATCCCTCAAATATCCAGGAATTTCCCACCTGGAGTTGGCAACCTTATCACCTTCCCAGCTAATCATCAACCTACCTTTTTTTCTCCCACACTCTTCAGTGTTCCATATCCCTCCCTCAACTGCAGCCTCTACCGTGCTCTGAAGCCCTGACTGCTACGTCACAATGGCTGTCATAGGGGGGCCATTTCAGCATAGTATAAGGACACAGAGTCCACCATTTTCTCCATGGGAACTGATCTCTGCCATCTGGACAGAAGTTGTAATTTATTTATTATTTTATTTATTTATTTAATTTGTACCCCACCCTCCCCACAAAGCAGGCTCATTCTGAGTGATCTCCAGCCCTCACCTGGAGATTGGCAACAATGGTTCCCCAGGAAGAAAAGTAGTCTTTTTCTGCAATGGGGACCAAAGCAGCTTAAATAATTCTCCTCTCCCCCTTTTTACTTGCACAACAACCCTGTGAGGTAGGTTAGGCTGAAAGTCTGTGACTGGTCCAAAATTACCCACTGAGCAAGAACCTGGGTCTAGCAGACTCTGCTCTGAAGCACTGACTGCTACGCCTAGGGTGCCCAACCTCCAAGTAGAGCCTGAAGATCACCGGGTATCACAACTGAACTCCAGAGAACAAATCTCTCCCCCCCCCCAGGAGAAAATAAATCTCCTGGAATTTCCCTACCTGGAGCTGGCAACCCTAGTCAGGACTGGCTCCAATGAGTTTTCTCCCAAAGGCCAAAATAGGTGTGGAAAGGGCCTTTTACTGACAGAACCAAGCTTGATTGCCTAGCAATAGGCACTGAGGGGAAAGTACGGTTGCCATCTCTGAGTAGAGAAATACCTGGAGATTTGGGGGGTGGGTCCTGTGGAGGGCAGTCTTGGGGCGGGGCGGAATGACTCAACAGGGTATAATACCATAGGGTCTACCCTCCAAAGCAGCCATTTTCTCCAGGGGAACTGATCTCTGTCATTTGGTATCACCACTGAACTCCAGACAACAGATCTCTCCCCCCCCCCCAGAGAAAATAACTGCTTTAGAGGGTGGCCTCTATGGCATTCTATTCAGCTGAGGGAGAACTTCGTTCCACAGAGGAGCTAAGCAGAAGTGTCTTCGTCGGGAGACACAGCCGTATGCCAGTAATTCTGACAGGGAACAGTGGCTGAAGGGGGAGTGGGCGGGGAAGAGAAGCAGACCCAGCATCCGGCCAATGGCATGCAAGTACTATTGAGTGGCAGTTGATGGGCCAATGGCTGATGGAGCGCATTGCACAGCCAATGGGAGAGCTGGAAACTCTGTGGGCGGGACTCAGGCAATGCAGCCAGTGGATAGGGACAGCTTCTGAGTAACACATCATGGAACCAACTGATTTAGGAGTGTGTGGAATGTTCAGAAAGTGCCACCCCACTACTCAATTATATATAAGGAGAGATGGATCAGGGCCACACTAACACTGAACAGATTTTCCTGCAAACTTGGGGGACCCCCCCCAGGTTTGTAGAAAAATATGAAATCTTTAAAAAAAATTGGGGTTTGGTATCCCCCCCAATAAAAGAGCATTGCCTGTGCATACGGAGACAATGAACTTACCTTGATTGTGCAGAGCTGACAGTGGCAGACTCCACGAGCTGCTCTAGGACTGGCCACATTGGCAGTGGATTCCAGGAGCCACTCTGGATTCAGCTGCAGTGGACACCAGGAATTGCTCCCAGCCTCTCTGGCAGCGGACACTTGCTCCAGGCCTGGCCATGGTGACAGGTGAAGCCAGGAGCTGCTTCAGGCCCGGCTGTAGCAGTGGGTGAAGCCTGGAGCTGTTCCAGGCCTGGCCACAGCAGATGCCAGGAACTGCTCTGGACCTGGCAGCACTGGTAGCTCAGATCAGCTTGTGGCAGCACCGGTGGCCTAGATCAGCTCCCAGACACTGCCTCCACTACAGCTGGGCTCAAAGGTATGTGGTGGAGCCTGGAGTCGCACCAGACTTGGCAATGGGGGAATGGGATCCCCCCCCTGTGAGATTCACAGCCCCCCCCACTTATAAATTGTTATTAACTCTCATGTCTTTAAAAATGTGTTTGAGTTAATACAAGCTCAAATGTTAATGCTCCTGTGCAGGCATGCTTATCTTTTCAAAAATAGGGTGAACCTTAGTTTAGAATTCCTTAAACCTTGGCTGAATCCAGTATTACTTAAAGAAAAATGGGGGAAATCAGCAACAGCCCATACCTGAGCTGTTTCTATTGTGGTGGTCCCCACTTTGTGGAATGGCCAGCCTGAGGTCAGAAAGATGTGAAGTCACCCTCTCGTTGATTGCTGCCCCCCACGTCCCTGTCCCTTATGTCCCACTGGTTGTCAGGCCCTACGTCATTGCATTTGGTGATGTCAGTATGTCACAGGCAAGGAGGCCCCTCCCCCAGCAATGAGTCTCCTGCCAGTTGCCAGCTTCATGCTGGCAAACCTATGTGAAACAGAAATATTCAAGAGGGTATTTTTATGAAGAAAATAGGATAGTAATGTATTAGGGTGTAAGACTGCAATCTATTATATATCTTTTATTGTATGTATTATCCTGCTTTTGCTGCCTTATTTTCTGCTCCTGTAATCCATTTCTGCATTGTTTATGGTATGTCATGTCTTAGATTGTTGGGTTTTTTTGAAAGGAGGCTAGTGCATATTGTCTTCTAATTTTTGAATTCTAGCTCAATTTTATTGTTCACTGGCAGCTTTTTGCTGTCTCATTGCATTGTTTTGTATTTGGTAATCCACCTTGCATCTCAGTAAGAAAGGCAGGCTGTAAATCAAGCAAATAAATAAATAAATGTGTTCAATGGAAGTCAATAAAGAGCTACACTGTGGCAAATATTGCTTGATGAAGAGAATCAGACTTCCTATATTTGTATACTGTAGGTGAATTCTGGAACTGAATGACACACAATATAAAGCTTTATTTTGAAACACTGGCACAGAGACAAGGCAACTAAAGTATGTTGCTTGTTGCTCATCTGTCTTTTTTGCTTTGTATTGCTTACCCTTTTTTCCCTAAGGCCTCCTCTTGAATCATGAATCACATTAGAGTGTGATAATAAAACAGATAAAGGAAACACTGAAACAAAATGGTCTCTTAATTATGCTGTTTCAGTTCTATATAAACTGTAGCGCAACACAAACAAAAGTCTAGCTGACTGTGGTTAGCATCAGAGCAGTCTTGGTAGAGTAAAGCATCTATATATTTCTCATTCATTAAACAGCCATCATGCTGTTGAGTTCTTCTGCCCCTTTATAAAGTTCTGTAATAGATGGGTGAAGCTCTAGTACTCTCACCCAGGGGGTTACCAACCTCCAGGTAGCAACTAGAGAACTCCCGCTATTACATTTGATCTCCAGACCACATAGATGATTTCTTCAGGAGCAAATGGCCACTTTGGAGGATGGTCTCTATGGCATTATACTCTGCTGAGGTCCCTCCCCAGGCTCCACACCCAAAATATCCAGGTATTTCCCATCACAGAGCTGGCAACCCTATGCTCGGATGTAAACAGAACACTGAAGAAGTGCACTCCTCAAGTCTCAACCAGTGTTCCCTCTAAGCTGAGTTAGTGTGAGCTAGCTCACAGTTTTTTAAGCCTCTGGCTGACACATTTTTGTCTCAGCTCAGGAAGGGACAGCTCCAGAGTAAACTAATTTAATGCAGTAGCCAAATAGCTCGCACACAACTTTAATGCCAGTAGCTCACAAAGTAGAATTCTTGCTCACAAGACTCCCCAACTTAGAGGGAGCATTGGTCTCAGCTATAGATGATACTATGTTACTGTACATACAGTCTATGGGAGAGGTCATACCACTAAAAAGCAAAACTGGTTTACTGATTGTGACATTCCTTGTTGAAAAAGTCACAAGGCCAAACTACAGAGCATTGGTTGGTTGGCATACCAAACTAGGAAGGAGATAAAGTGCAGATCTAATTTCTGATCTTAAATATTGATTTTATCATTTCTGTATATTAAAGTTTTTTAGACTCCTATTTATAATTTTAAATGCCATTACATTTTATAATTTTATTGCTCCCTTATCTGTACTTATTTGTTTTCTATTATACTGGTCCATGACCGTAATAAAGAATGACAACAGCAGCTACAGGCCCATCCTGTGGCCATCGACACTGTTTTAGAAGCAGTTGTACGTTAAAAAAAAAAAATCCCACAAGGCCCTGCTCTGAATCAGATGTGAAGTGTTTCTCCCCACCCGCCAGTGTTCCCTCTAAGCTAAGTTAGTGTGAGCTAGCTTACATGTTTTTAGCCTCCAGCTCACACTTTTTTGTCTTCGCTCAGGAAGGATGGCTCCAGAGCAAACTAATTTATGCAGTTGCTCAATCACAATTTTAATGCCCATAGCGCACAAAGTAGAATTTTTGCTCACAAGACTCCATAGCTTAAAGGGAACATTGCCACCCGCCCCTTTTCAGCAGCAGAAACAGCTTGTTTCAGCACTTGAAAAGGCTCAGCGATCATAGGGTTGCTAACCTCCAGGTGGGGTCTAGATATCCCATGGAATTATAAGTGCTCTCCAGATGACAGAGATCAGTTTCCCAAGAGAAAATGGCTGGTTTGGAGGGTGGACTCTATGGCATTATGGTCCTTCCCCTCCCCAGGCTCCACTTCCAAAACTCCAGGAATTTCCAGCACAGAACCCAACAACCCTAGGACATGGGGGGGGGGGGACAAGAGCTCCTAAAGCCACTATGCTGCAAATCTAGTTTAGACTGGAGCCTCACCGCATTTTTTAAAACTACAAATGCTTCTAAAATGGCATTGCAGCCATAGGATGGATTAATGGCTGCCATCATCTTTAGTTTAGTTCATAGTTCTTTTAGATGGCTAGACAGGGTTTGTTCTGCAATGTTTTCAGTTGCAGGGCCCAACCCTGGAACTTTCAAAGCAATAATATATGGCCCAGAATATACATCCCTCAGTACTGGAGAGGGTTGCCAGATCCCTTCCTCACACTGGCAGGGGGGTTTGGGGGGCATTCTGGGGTAGGTGGGGATGCTGTGTGACATGCTGACATCACCAGAAGTTACATCAGTGTGTCAACAACGTTGGGGGCAATGCTCCACTTTCGGGGCAAAACTCTATGGTAAAAATGGCCTCAACCATAGATCCCCCCCCAAAAAAAGCAGAGCACCTCCCCAATATCACCAATGCACTGACATCAGTTCTGGGAGATGTCAGTGCATCGCACAGGGTGTTGGGAGTGGGGGGAATTTCCTTCCACCAGCCAGGTGGCCAGTGGTGGGAGGAGCCCACAAAAGCAGGGAATCCCTGCCCCCACCTGGGAATGGTATCCCTAGTTCTGGATGATCATAACCAGCACATATATACCTCTAATAAGGGCCAGAGGGCAGTCTTGAGCTCCCAGACATATCCTTTTAGTAGTTAAGCACACAGAGGTAGGAAAATCTAACAAAATAATTAAGGAACGTACAATGTTCTTTTGGGAAAACCATCACAAGAGAATGGTTCAACACCTGCTAAAGTTTATAGATTAGGTATGAACAAAGAGAAAGCTTTATGATCAGAAAGAGGAAGCAAAAAGAAGGAATAGACATCAAACACCACTCCTGGGGGAACAAATATTATGGAAGCTAGAAATATTCATGACATCTGAGAAATTCACAGGATTTCAAGAGTGAAAAGAACCTGTTTTCACCTTATATAATACCATCCTTGAGAAGGAAAAGGAAATTAGAAGTATACCAGCCTCAAATCTAGCTCTCAACAGCTAATGTTATAAACAAAATAGGTAAAAGGGTGCCTAAATAGATGAACTTGACATTTCCCTTTTATAAGCTACTAATGGTATCTCCTAACAATATAAAAAGTTATGTCTTGGACAGGAAGACATAAAGTCTGTGTAGAGCAACAAACTGAGACTGGAGTTGTGGATGAAGATCATAGGCTCCAATCACACACAGAAGTTGTTGTGGGATACTCACGGATGCCGGGCGGATTTAACGGGCGCAAACACACAAGCACATCTGGCAAGCATCGCGCACCCATTGGCAAGCCGTCACATCCCACCAAAGATCCGGAGTTAAAAGCTACTGCAGAAACTCCACTATGTTACGCTTGCGACGGGCCACAGATGGACGTACTTTATCTGATCGCTCCTGCACCGCATGAAGCGCACCAGAAACGTACGCCGACAAACTACTACCCCCAATTTCCTGCTGTTGTGCCTGATCACGTTCGGCCAGGTCACAAGTGCGGCACAGCAAAAAGCCATGCCTCCCCCCCCCCCGTGTTCTCTGGCCAGTGTGAACGGGACCATAGTCACATTTGCTGAGAAAACTCGTAATGTGAATGTAAAACAATTGAAGTAGTAATTGGTTTCTTTAGGAGTTCAAGTGCCATTTTGAGACTCTGTAGGAAACAGAAATGGTGCATAACAACTGCTAATGGTGAAAAGGTCTGGGATCAGCAGGGCCCATGAAATATGAAAATATCAAAGGCCTGGGATCAGCAAACTATTCTGATATAACTAGGGGAAGTGAACCAGCAACTCAACCTGTCCCCTAAATATCACATTTCTAAATTTAGTACTGCAATTTCCACTTTCCACTAACTACTTTGGTATTCAGGTGGACAACTAGGTAATCAGCTAGATTCTTTCAGAAGACTGAATTTGTCCTGAGAGCCTCCTGCCTATCCATATATGTATGAATAAGCACCATCCCATGCAAGCTCAATCACTACATGCATGTGTTTTGAAGTGGAAACTTGGGGAAAGATGGCTGAATATACACTCTACACTTCATGAGTACAAGTACAAATGAGAAATGAGAATAAGCCCTTACAATGAGGACATTCCTATAGGAAAAAACAAACAAACAACTTTTATAAGATTCTCTGAGTTATGGTTGAACAAATTTTCCCTTGGTCACATTGTAAACACCGGCAACAGACAGTAGCAGTTCTATTTTTGAATAAGGGATCAACTACCTTGATTTGGCATATGCCACTGCTTTTTAGCATCTGTCATGATAGCATATCATCAGATGATGACATCACAGTATCTGATATTATCATGGAGTCTGAAAAACTACAGCTGGTATTGGCTGCTGGCCTATCCAGATGCCCTGATATGGCAATTAAAGAGGCAGCAGTATGATGATACAATTATACAAGGATTACTGCAATAGTGCATACAATACATAAAATGCAAAAAAATATGAACAACAATTAAACTCTGATGATAATTGACTTCATGTTGTTTTAATCTTGTGTTTTTCAACAGCAGGACACCATCAGACAATAGGTGATGACGTCAAGACAAACAGAGGACGAACTTCCCGAGCTACCGTTCGTCCAACTTAGAGTGATATATGCTTGTTAAGAGCTCTTGAAGAATTGATGAACTCAAGAGAGTCCACTGTTAGATTGTGCCATGCACGGATGCGGAACTGAAACCATTGTTTGAAAAAGAGACATCGAAACGAACGGTAGCTCGGGAAGTCTATCCAGATGCCCAGCATAAGGAAGTTCTTTCAATATAGTGAGAGAACATTTTGAATGAAGTATGATGTTTCATCAAATGCTAATGAACAGAATTTAAATGCACAATCAAACACTTGCTACCAATTGATTTTAGCCAGACCTAAAGCAGTCCATAAGTCAACTGTGACTTGATTGCTCAAAAAAAAATAAATCCATGTGGGGATCTACCTTATTTACGTCAAACTTTAGTCCAGGAGTTGCTTTAAAAAAAATTATTTTATCCTTAAACAGTTCAACAGTACTCTCTTTGTTGTCAATATGAAAAGCTGAGTATGAGATAAGGACATTATTTCCAAGGTCATGAAACAATTTGTCCAAAGCCATCCAGTTCCCACATGACTCAGCTTGGATTCAGCTCCAGGATACCATGCTATTTCCTCTACGTTTGTATCAAATAACAGCAGCTATTTCTATTGAAATTCCTTGGTTTAAATGATGGGGCAAATTAAAACCACTTAGTGTGACCTCTAGGAAATTAATTACATTTCTAATTCAAAGCAATCTAGCCAAGACACTTTAAATCAAGTATTGCTAACTTGTAATCTCTACTGACCAGGATGAGATACAAAGCAGTTGCTTAATGATACAAGGTCTTCTAATGGATCATTAATTCTTGGGCTATCTCAGCTTCACTTCAGTAATTCTTGAGGGGCATTGATCTTCTGAAGGCTTTTTACTGCTTTTTTAATTCTCAAAGATTACACCTCAAGAGAAATACAGTAGTGAAATAAAGGGAGATCAAGCAGCTAATCACAAAATTCTGAAACTGCTCTAACAACAAATACCTTGTAAATATTCAGAACAGAATTTATAACCCCCCACATGCTTACTGGAGAGAATATATCTACATCAGACTAGTGTATTCTGAATGTAGCATTCTCATGCCAGAAATACTTCATTTGGTAATGATTAAACTGCAACACCTCTGTAATTAAACGTAGCTTTGTTTTCAGATTTGTTTTTATAAACAATTATCATTAAATTGTTAGCATACCTGCAGGTTCTCATTTTGAAACTTGAGAAAAGCAATAAGTATACTCTAAATATACAAACTATAAGGTATACAAAATAATACTACATAATGTTACAGATAATTGAAGGTTTGAACCTGAGTTATGAAGTTAATTCTTCTTTTGGAAATTGAAAAACAAACACACAGTATTTGGGAACAAGGCAGTCCTCAGGTAATCTGCATGTGGCAACAGTGATAACAAAAACAAAGTGGAAAACCAATTCTTAGAGATTCATACTTTTGCTGGTGCTTATGTGGTTTAGGATTTATGTACGGGTGAACTAGTAACAAAGGGTGGGATGGACAATGGGTGATTGTCATAAAGGTATATCTAGCACATTCTTGAAAGAACTGTTACAGCAAATTTCTTCAAGACCTGCATCCAGTATTTTTTTAATGCCACACCCTCACAGTTCATCCTAGCTCATGAAAATAGTGCAAGAAGGAAACCACTATAGTGAATGAAAGGCCACAAGTATGTGTTACAAGCAAATGTCCAGCAAATGTTAGCCATATCTTATTCTTGGTAACTATGGAAACCCTTTGAAGGTGCAGACATTTTTGTGGTTTGCAGTGTATAAACTGTTTATGTAATTATGAATGAGCATTAGAGTGTTAGGAGAAATGCAATTATTATATTGTTGTGGCATTTTGGATGCAACAAATAGGTATAAAGAAATAAGGAGAGGTTTTTTTAATTACTTCTTTTATTGATGTTTTATGTAACAGCGACTTTTTTTTTACATTGGGATTTGGGGATTTTCCTTCCGTAGGAAGGCCTTCTAGAGCCAAAATTAGCAATATGACATTTTGAAATAATGTCTCTCAGCAGCATCACGGCAATTATGTCCTTTCTATGCCCAGTGAACAAAACCAAGGTCAGAGTGTATTTTCAATTAAACTCCGGGTGTTACAAAGTACAGCACAGCCAGAATTGCAAGCACATTATTACCAGATCTATCACTGCTGAGCAATAAATAGGTCACAGCCACTCCTGCGTACAATATTTGTACAAGTTTGAATATTACAACCGGGAAAATGCTTCAAGTTGATTTTAGAGGCAGCGAGTGAAATAGAATTAAGAAGAAAGCTATGCAATGACTCAGGGGGAACACAAGCAACTGCCATCAAGAATGTTGTGAATTGGTAGCTGAACAGCAGCTATGGACACACTTTGGAACCTGCACAAGAGACAGCCTGGACTATTAAAATTAATAGGACACTTGAATACACAAAGGTTGAATGAATAAGCTGTAGAATGTTGGGAGGGATCAGTTATTGCAACATGGAAGATGAATTAAAGCTGAGTTCAGGACTGAAACAGAGCAAAATTCCCAAAGAAAAACATGTGTCAGATAGTGAATGGTTGGAAAGATCTGTACCAGAGAGAGTAATATGATACTGAAGCACAATTCAAAGACGACATTAGTAGTTGGTATGAAATGAAAGCCACGGTATGAAATCAGTGTCAAGTCAAGGCAGAAGAGTGCAACACAAGTTCAGTATTCCTGCTAAAGAATATAAATCTGGAAAAGAAGACGGTGTTATAGTACCTAAGAAAATGGGAAGGAAAGGGTAGGCCAGGTAACTTATAAATTTACTGTCTTCACTGTTTTTGCAACCAGAGTCATAAGCAAACCCTCATCCCACAATAAACCTCATTCCTCAGGAAAACACGGAAGAATTTAAAGGTTGCTACAGCAAAAGTTGTCATGTGATTTGACAACCACTGCTAGAAATTTTGCCACATGCACAGTAGTTTGTTTGTCTTCATTTCTCAGTAACCAGGATGTTTTTGCTTCTGGAGAGAGGAAGTCCTGATTAAATAGAGGGGAGATCAGTTCATCTCTTAGAGCTGAAAAGTTGGAACAATCAAGCAGAATATGATCCAAATGGGCCCCGGTCACATGAACAGTTTTGGGCCGGGAGAAGGACGGATTGGGGGTGGAGCAAACCGGCGTGATCCCACCACAACATCTGGGAAACGTCCTGCTACCGTCCCCGAGCCGGCCCTTCCGGGCAAAACACCGCATCAGAAATGAACCACCTACCGAGGTGGTTCATCCGTCAACGGCGCAGCAAGGCTGGCCGTGGGATCGCCGGCGCGTCTTTCCGCCGGCGCATCCCCGGCTCCTAGCCGAACTGCGCATGCTCAGACATGCGCAGTTCGGCAGCCTCCCCGTCCGGACTGTGTCTTCTCCCCGGCATCTGATTGTGCCAGGGAGCAATGGCACCGCGGCTCAGGGGATCCGTGGGATCCCGCCGTGGCGTCTCTATTTTAGTGTGGCTCTGATTTGCCGCACTTTGCTGGGGTTTCTCTCTGCCATGTGGCAGGGACCAGAGTCAATTTTACTGCTGCCGCAATTACAGAGTCCATTTGAATATGAAATCCCATTAAATCTTCCTGACATCATAGCTGAAGGTGGGGCATTCAAGTGTGCTAGCATGAATGCCCTAAATACTTTAGAATAATTATCTCAGATAAGTAGCTTGGCATTGTTGTTGGAGGCTGAATGCCTACTGAAAAGGTTGGGCCCACTCTGCGGGCTCTAATCGACATGCTCTCGTAGTCACTTGTGACTTCTATTATGTCATGGTACATGGTACAGACACAATAGTTTATGGTTCAATAATTTGTCCTAATCACTTGTGTGGTGGTCCAGCTTGACTAGCCCAAGGAGGTTTAGATCTGGGTTTGATTTAGAGTCCTAATTTTCAAATTGAATGCTCTTTGCCAGGCCTTTGCTTCATAAGCCATTTCCTCAACTTCAGCTCTCAGGGCTATTCCAGACACACACTCAGGTGTCCCAGAATATTAGGTAGGAATCTTAATACAGGTCTGTCAATATTGTCTGTTATGGCACTGTTCCAAACCCTGGCAGCATATAGCATCTGCCCAGCAACTTTAGGGTTGAATACTTTGACTGCCAAAGGAACATACTGGCCACCCATGGAATAATAAAATCTTGAGATGGCCTTCCCAGTACTCATAGCGGCTCTGACAGCAGAGTTCAAGTGTACCTTCCAGAAAAGATTTGCTTGAAAGATGATTCCTAAATATTGAAAATGCTCTACTTGCTCCATAGGTCGACCTGCTACTGACCACTTATATTTCTTTATCTTCCATTTTTTATCAAAAAGAAGAACCTTAGACTTAGCAACATTAATAACTAAGCCCTCTCTGGAACAATATTCTGAGAAAGAACCAATGAACTTGTATAGGCCAACAACAGATCTTTACAAAAAGGTGGTATCATCTGCATATAAGGGACAGGGTAATTTAACATGGGCCAGACAAGGTGGATGAACTTCATTTCCAGATAAAAAGTTAAGTCATTAAGGCATAAATTGAATAACAGCGGAGCAAGGATGCATCCTTGCTTAACTCCTCTGTTCAGTGGCATATCCCTGGCCAGGTAATAGGAAGTAGGCAGGTGAAAAAGAAGATACAAAGGTCAATTAATAATGTTGACTATTTTGCTTTTGTGCTATTCTGGGTTTTCTTCTTAGGACAGGGGAGGAATCAGAAGTATTTCAGATGATGAAACTAAGTTTGGTATATATGAGTCCTATTCAGCCCTCAAAATCAAAGCAGAGTGAGTATTCAGATAGTCTAGCCAGATTCTGTCCTAGTCTTCCCTACTTGCCAGGAAACTCCTTTCCCTGTTATAAAGGTCCGATATGAACAGAGTAGATTTGGTGTAGTGGTTAAGTGCGCGGACTCTAATCTGGGAGAACTGGGTTTGATTCCCCACTCCTCCACTTGCACCTGGCTGGATGACCTTGGGCAAGTCATAGTTCTGATAAGAGCTGTTCTTTAAAAAGAGCAGTTTCTGTCAAGAGCTCTCTCAGCCCCACCTACCTCACAGGGTGTCTGTGTTGTGGGGAAGGGAAGGGAAAGGAGTTTGTAAGCCGCTCCGAGACACCTTTGGGTAGTGAAGGGTGGGGTATTAATCCAATCTCTTCTTCTTCCTCTTCCTCTTCTTCTTCTTCTAGATTTCACTGGCCTTGAATGCCATAGCAAAAGACCATTTAAAATCTTTAAAATCTATATACAAATAGCCAAGTCAGCCAAATCTTTGGATACTTAAATCTGGTTATTGGAGCTGTGAATAGGTAAGACAGAGCTTTCTACAAACCTGAAAGGGGCCTCAAATTAAAAAATGGGGCGTTTAAAAAACCCAAAAATGGTAAAAGGAGTTCCTGCAACTTTAAGCAACAGATTCCCTCAGTGGTTGTTGCTAGGTAATCACAGTATTCCAGGCTGTGTTCTGTCAGTAAAAGAAGGGGGAGGAGGCAAGGCCTTTTGTAAGCCTAGAGGACTTATTAGGACCAGGCCAGGTCAGGGCTGCCAGCTTCAGGTTGGGAAGTTCCTGAAGATTTTGTGGTGGAGTCTGAGCAGGGCATGGTTTGGGGAGGAGAGAGGCCTCAGCTGGAGATAATGCCACAAAGCCCATTCCCCAAAGCTGCCATTTTCTCCAGGGGGAACAGATTTCTAGGAGGAGGAGGAGGAGAACAAGAAGAAGAAGAATTGGATTTATGCCTCACCCTTCACTCGGAGTCTCAGAGAGGTTTACAATCTGACGCACCCTCCAAATTACAGTTTAAACCATAATAAAGATTAAGAAAGTAACTACATAAGTATCATTCTTAAGTGTATTTATTACTTTTTTGTTTCATTGCTTTGATACTTTATATAAATAAAATCAACCCATGAATCCAAATATATTCGTTATGTACTGTAATATAAATAAGGATGGCTACAACTCCAACAATTTTAATAGACCTGCTTTACATTTGTGAAACTGTATTTGCTTATTATCAGAGGTGCAAATTATCTGGGGGCTTTTGGATGTGATTTCTCATAAGCAGCACTATGTTGTCTCTCAAAATATTGTATGATGGCCAAGGTATATTTTCCTGGCTTTCCTGCCACAGGACATGTGATTGGTTCTAGGCATATCAATAAGTGCCTAAATAAATTGGCAAATGGGAGATTTGTTTTTTTAAAGCTTTTACGAAAATAAAAAAAATCTGAAAACAAAAACTAATTTAGGGCTGCCAATCACATTTGTCTTAAAGTACCCAGAGTCAATGGAGAAGTCAATGAAGCAGTTATCAAGACACAATGACAACTAAAGAGTTACATCTTCTATGTGGGACTGACTACTCTACAAAGGCCAAGAAAAATCAAAGCATCATAACACAGGGAATGCAAAAACATGTTAATGCTTTGTTCCCCTCTTCATCTGCACAAAGTAGCACAACAGAATCTTTTTTCTGATGATTCCAAAGGAAAATTCATAACAACTCATTATCTGATAATAGCTATAGAGACCTCTTCAGATTACAGCCTATGAATGATTTCCACAGCAACCCCCCCTAAGTACATACAGACTTTGGGACCATTAAAAAAAACCATGCACACACAATGTTCCCAATCATGGGGACAGAGCCCATTTGTACACTGTGCATATACACAGGCACAAAACTCACATTCCAGCATTGGGATACAGATGGGAGGTTGGGCCACCATGCTCATTCTTTCCTGCTTTGTGTCTATTTTGTGGGAGAAAGCTGTGTAATAGCCCAGGCTAGCCCAGTCTCACCAGATCTTGTAAGCTAAGCAGGGATGGCCTTGGCTAGTATTTGGATGGGAGACCTCCAAGGAATACCAGGGTTTTGATGCAGAGGCGGGTAATGGCAAACTACCTCTGAACATATCTTGCCTTGAAAATGCTATGGGGCCACCATAAATCAGCTGTGACTTGATGGGGGGGAAAAGTGATAGGCTTCCAGCTAGGGGTATACAGTTCCCCCCCCATAGTTTCATTTTCAGTGTGTTTTAATTCACCATTAATTTTATCATTTTTTAAATTGAAGCTGTTTTTCCCCTTTATTCCATTTGCTTGCTTGTTTGTTTGTTTCGACACTTTCTGTGCCATCCAGAAGAAGAAGAAAAAGAGAAGAAGAGATTGGATTTCTACCCCTTCACTACCCAAAGGAGTCTCAGAGTGGCTTACAAATTCCTTTCCCTTCCCCTCCCCACGACAGATACCCTGTGAGGTAGGTGGGGCTGAGAGAGCTCTGACAGAGACTGCTCTTTTTCAAGAACAGCTCTTATCAGAACTACGGCTTGCCCAAGGTCATCCAGCAGGTGCAAGTGGACGAGTGGGGAATCAAGCCCGGTTCTCCCAGATTAGAGTCCGTGCACTTAACCACTACACCAAACTGGCTATGCATTGTTCATATCAAACATCCTAGGAAAGGGATCCACAATTGTGATGAATTTGTGAGCATGTTTGCAATTCTAAGAACAGGTTCTGGGTAGCAAAACAAAAAGGTTGCAATGGGTCTAATAAAACACGGAGAGGTTCTGTACAATATTGGAAGATTTCAAGCTAAACCTTCTACAATAACAAAGGAATTCATTTTCAAATATTCAATCCCTGATCTTCTGAAGAACCTTCTACTGAAGAACCTTAACTAGAAGAAAGCCAGGATATGCTTTTTGCTTTGAGGAAGAGATGGTTTGTGGGAGAAGCAATTATATTTCCAAAGGTGCATAGAAAAGCACTTAGGTCACTTGGGAAAGTGGGGTTGGAAAGAGCCTCCACCAGCCTCTGCTTGACTCCAGCTGTACCCCACCCTGGATCTCACAGTAAATTGGATGAGAAGAGCCTCCATGTAAGAGCCTCCATAATATACCATGCCCCTCTCTTGATCTCTATGAATTCTAAATTAGCCATCATGACACCAGAATAATGAAGAGATGTGATTATAACTAATATTAACAAACATTGAAAAATTTCTGGACCTGTTCACTCTTTTATGATTCTAGAAAATATCCATATATAATGGCATCCAGATCTTTATGTGCACTTGTTAGTGATGAGCAAACTTCCCTTGGCTCATGTCAATTTTAATTTGTTTTGCGAGCATTTCTTGAAAGCACTTAAAACAACCCCTTCAAATATTTTTGACTGCACACAAGAAAAACTCAAAAAATGAACTAGTGGATTAGGTGCCCCTCTTCCCTTCGGAAGTACACACACAAAAATCCTTAGGTATGAGAAGGGGAAATGATGGGGAGGCTTATGGGCATAAGTCCAAGTTTTGCTAAACCTCTCTTAAACAGGAAATTATGCTCCTGAGCATGTGAAAAAATTTCACTTCCTATCTGAAAAATTGTTTGTCTCCCTAAATAAAGTAGAAGGTATCGGACATTGCTGCCATTTCTTGATATGTGATTGAATTCTTTGTAGAATCCTCTACATCAAGAACATCAAGTTCAACATGGCTTCTGTTCTTCATAGTGACCTCTGCTTCTTCATGACCCAAGACTGGTAGGGCACGAGCATGCAGGGCAAACCCTGGTTGACAGCTAACCCTGGTTTTCAGTGGGCAAAGGATTTTGCAGTTGAGCAGTTTATAATTGGGACTCCCTCAGCATGAACTTTACCCTATTACTAGTGCATACACACACAGGCACACACACAAATCTTCATTTTCTGTGATCCTCAGTGGTAAATGTTAGAATAGCTAGGAGCTCTGTGTAATGTTTGCTCAAGTTTTGAATAATGTAATATGTTAACTTCTGCTAAACAGAGTTTCTAGTTGCTTTAACTGAAATGAATGTTGATGTTATCATGAGCACAATGATTAAATTGGAAAATAAATACTTGGAAATTTTATCTTTTGTGCTTGTAGTATCTTCCTGTTCCCATGCCTTGCGGCTATTTCTATTTATAGGTTTACAGATATGCAAATAACTCTGAATGGTCTGGTAAAAGTGTCTCCATGAAGCTTAATAGTTAGTTCTTCCAAACTAAGAACCTTTGGATACATTTTTCCTTATCTGAATTTGGGTAAAACTATGAAATCTGCCTTGTCAATTTTCAAGGAAAACCAGGAAGCTGAGATTTAGTTATTGTGCTTTCCTTTAACTTAGAAGGAAAAATACAGTGCATTAAAACACTGGTTTCATGCACACAGTCACTCATGCCTACAAAGAAAAAGAAATAACAAGTTAATAGAAAGAACTGAGTTGTACAAATTCTCTCTCTCTCTCTTTTTTTTAAACCCCCGGAGGGGTATTTTTATTTTTTCAATAAGACTACAAACTACAAAGAAAAATATAGGAAAGGGAACTACAACTATGGATAAAGGAAAGAAACCCACACTAACTAAAAACCCAAGTGTGGGAGACCCCCTTTATGTTAACCTTAATATTAGTATTAAAAGAGTTAGTAAAACAATATACTTGTAGAGTTCTTGTTTTTCACATTGTTCCATATTAGTAAATTAGTTATTATGAGAGAACTTTCTGAGCATCTTCTTTATTTCAAAGAAGTCCTTCTGCCCTTACTTCGGCTTTCTGTCTCTAAAATCATATACAGTTTTCATTGCTCTCGCACCTGCTTCTGCAGCAGAGTCCTCATCCGTTCCCAAGGCAGCTGAGTCACTTGACTTAGTTTCTTCCTTTTTAGATTTTTTCCCAGATCCCAGGTGGCGTTTCAAGAATTCCTTGGCTTTGAAGATGGAGTCTATCTTTTCCCTTCTATCGTTGATTTTAAATATGACACCTTCAGGAATTGCCCACCTGTACTGTATACCGTTTGTTTGAAGAAAAGTAATTAACTCCTTGTAGCTCTTTCTCTTCTGACGAATTTCAAATGGAATGTCTTTTAAAGTCTTGATAATTGTATTCCCAAATTTCAATGGAGTTGCTGAAGTTGCCTTTAATACAGCATCTCTGATCTGTCTTCTTGCAAATCTCACCACAATCTCTCCAGGCAGGCTATTTTTTTAATATAATTGGAGTAAGCCCTATGAGCTGTCTCCATTTCTTTTATTATTTCCTCCGCTGGCAAGCCTGTCACTAGAGTGATAATCTCACCTAGAGTCTTTTTCAAATCTTCTTTTTCTGTCTCAGGAACCCCCTGGAACCTGAGAATCATATTAGCCTTTTTCATTTGCAGCTGCAACAAATGATTTTCTTGAAGATTTTCTTTCGTTTCCGCTTCACCCATTCTTTTCTTCATCTTATTGCTTGAGGTGTCCATCTCTGTAACTTTCTCAGCCACCAGCTCCACTTTTTTCCCATTTCTGCTAGCTGTCGCTGTTGTGAAGTTAAGTTTTGATTTAACAAGGTCAGTTGCTGGTTAATACCATCGAGCTGATCTATCACTGGCTTGAGCATATCCGCTAACAGCTTCATGATGTCAGCTCCCTCTTCCGGCCTCGGACTCTGACTACCAGGCTTTGCTTTAAACTTTCCTCGGGATGCTGCCATTTTTCAACTTTGTTTACACTTTCAAACCGCTTCTCCCAGGCTCGAAGCCCTTGTCAATTCGCTATTTGCACTCAAGTAAGTATCTCAAAATACACACGCTGTCTGTTTCCTCCCACTCCCCCTTCGCTGCGTTTATCTGTCATTGTGCTTCAGAGGCATCCCTCTTTGTGCTCCACTTTTCCCACAGGGAGGGCGGTGCTGTTTATCAAAGTTTGTTTACTTAGAACTCACATCCATTGTTGGTTACATTCCTGACTTTGCTCACATCAATTGTTGTTCCACTCAGTCTCCCCCACTTGTCCCAGTCGGGTTAGCTTGTGCCCTAAGGCCACTCATCGGTAGGACCGTCAGAGTGGAGAGAAGCCTTAATTCTCCGGCAGCAAGCTGTTGAAGAGGCTATCCTTCAAAGCTCTCTGGCCTGGAGCCTTTCACAAAGGCTCCGTGGGAGTGCCACTGGAGGTGGCACCCCTCCATGCCGATGGTGTGCTAATTGCCACCCCAAGCTCTGGGGAGAGCGACCGCCAATCCATAGACCAGAAGTCTAAGTTGTACAAATTCTCAAAGAAAATTGGAAGACAAGTAGACCAGATCATAGGGTTCCCTCTAAGCTGAGTTAGTGTGAGCTAACTCACAGTTTTTAGCCTCCAGCTCACACATTTTGTCTTGGCTCCAGATCAAAGTAATGTATGCAGTAGCCAAATTGCTTGCTCACAACTTTAATGCCAGTAGCACACAAAATAGAATTTTTGCTCACAAGACTCCATGGCTTAGAGGGAGCATCATCATCAGGGAATCTACTGAAAATTTGCAAAATGGAACAGAAAACCCTTCCACCGTCACCAAATAGCAGACTACTAATATGAATTTAAAAAGGAAGAAGAAAAAATTGGTGGTTGCTATTTTAATTGTACTTAATTGTAGAAGAACTACATTTACATTACTAAAATGCTGAGAGGAAAGATAACACATTACAGTCACTCATTTATTTTTAGTTTATAAAAAAGTTGAAAGGCATTTTTGCTACCTAAATAAGAAAACTGTGATCTTCTTACTTGCTTTTATCACAAGATTCTTCTTCACACAGGCAACTGCAGATGTAAATATAGTGCAATATGGATTTCCTCGTTTTAAGTGCAAGGTTCTATCTGCAGTTTCTAGAGCATGTGCATTTAGCATACTAAGGATTTAGTCATTTCTTAAATGAGCAAATAGATAATAATAGCTTCCATTTAAATTTTCTCAAAGTATCTCAGTAGGCTTCATAAACTTACACTTAACAACACATGGCAATACAGACCTCACATTAATATCCAGTGTCCAAAATGCAACAATCTCTGGGGAGGAGCATTATCAGTTACTGACCAAGACGGGATTTGATTAAAATATAATTCATCACAAATGCTTTAATGACTTGAAGTGTTAAAGGCATTTGCCTTGGGTCTCATTAAAAAAATAGCCCTTCCAATGGCACAGTGCCCTCTGGCAGCAAGCGACAGTGTTGGGCTGGCTAACTAATAGAGAAGGGGAAAGCTGCACTTAATGAATCAACGAAGTCATTTCCTGCAAGGCTCTGCATTTCCTCGGGACGCCATCCCCTCCAACTGCTGACCAGACACAATGCTGCTGTTCAGTAGATGACAGATAGCAAATGCAAGATCCAAGGTTGTGTGATCACAATTCTATTACATGGGAACAAGATCAACATGCACACACAGTGGTGCCTAATTGATCCATCTGTATTTGCAATGATTCTTGATAGCCATTCACTGCTCTGATGATATCTATCTTCATGAGCCAGGAGATAAGAGATTTAGATGTGAGTTACATTGTTTCTTCTCACAAGTGAAGATAAACTGATTAGCATGTCAGTCCTCATGTACTGGGTATACACGAGAGCCAGCCAGCCAGCCAGGCAGGCAGGCAGGCAGGCAGGCAGGCAGGCAGGCAGGCAGAGAAAGTGACATTTCAGTGCTCCCTCTAAGCTGTAGAGTCTTGTGAGCAAAATTCTACTTTGTGAGCTACTGGCATTAAAGTTGTGAGTGAGTGATTTGGATACTGCACAAATTAGTTTGCTCTGGAGCCATCCTTCCTAAGACAAAAATGTGTGAGCTGGAGGCTAAAAAACTGTGAGCTAGCTCACTTAACTCAGCTTAGAGAGAACACTGGCAGTTTTGAGTAATGTCAGTAACAGTTCATTCTGTGGATTGGCAAATTCTCTCATCAAACAACAGATGACCAACTGCAAGAAGCAAGAGGGGGGAAATTCACTGTCTATCTCCATTTGTAGGTGAGTACATAAATATTTGCAAAGCCTCTCATGTGTCTTGGTGTTCTCTCATGTATTCCATTGGCCCAAGTTACATGAATACAGTGTTCTGCAACCAAAGGAGCCATTCTTTGGTCCCGGTCACATGTGCCGGAAAATGCGGGGGGGAGCGAGCCTATTTGTGCCACAGTAATTTGACCCGCTACTGCATGATCAGACACAGTGGCAGGTGAATCAGGGTTTGTTTTCTTTGCGCTTCATTTCTGGTGCGCTTCATTGAGGGATCAGTGACGCAACCAGATCACACAGGAAACTCTGCGGCCCGTCGCAACCCATTTGATACTGCACTTTCCCAGGTAATATTAACTCTGCGTCTTCAGCGGAGTGAGACAGGTTGCCGACGGGTGCGGGATGCTTGCCAGATGTTCCCGTGTGATCACGCCCTTAAAATCCGCCTGGCAGTCATGCCTCTCGCGCGGCTACTTCTGCGTGTGATCGGGACCTTTGTTTATTTTTTTAAATACTGGCCATCCACTCAGGAGTTCTTCTTCCATATAATGATGGGGCAGAAGCCACTGCTGCAAAACTGTAAGATTGTCATATACTTTAGCTATATAAATGTAATGTTCTCTCCATAAGGTATCAGAGTAGTACAGAAACACACCTTTCAGTTTAATTAATGGTATGTCAGGCATTCCTAATCTTAAACCTCATTTTTTTCTCTCCAAAGGGATACTAAATCCTCTGTTTTAAATTGCATTTACCTGCAGTTTGGTGTCCAAGTTGTCAGCTCCGGTACGATTTATTTTTTTCCCTTAAACACTGAACAAATTGCCTAGCCATTTAAAAATTATATAGCAGACGGAAGCAAACATTTTTTAAAAAAAAGTGATTCAGGGTGCTTTATTTCAGGCTCACTTACATACACCAAAAACAACATCATTTATCAAAAATGAAATTTAACAAGCAACACTTAAGACTGAGAAAAAATGCTCACTAGACTAAACTTGATCACACTTCACTCTTTTTTTTTAGTCCACTTGGAGCTTGAGTTAAAGAAAGAGACAAGTCTTAGGTTTGAGACTAAAAAGAAAATTTCCCCAATCTCAGGATGATTTACTAAACAATTTATACAGTAAAAATTATAATCTCACCAATCCTGTTTCTGAACTGCTTTCAGTACAGCTGGAAGGCCATGAAATATGCAGACACATATCCCTTCCCATAAAAACCTGCTTGTGATCTGACAAATCCACAGTTTCTGAGGAGCTGTTACACAGAATTCACATACTAGAAATATGGGAGTAGTTCTGTCAGTCACACATTTTAGGGACAAGGAATTGAAGTTAGTCCATGAAGTTTTCATGATTTATATGTAATCATTATGTAGTCAGAAAATCCATTTACAGATCTGTCACTGTTTTGTAAGTGTAAATACAGAATTTTTAGGTAACCCTTAGGGCCAAATATTTTCTCTCACATAATTTCTGTTCTATGCCCCCTTTGATGTACAATGCAACTCCACCAACCCATTCATCCCTATCCTGTCTATAGAGTTGATACCCAATAATGACTGTATCCCATAGATTTCCCCCATTCCACGATTTTTCTGAGATGCTGTCTATATCTAAATTGTCACTGAACACCATGCACTCCAGTTTCTCCATCTTGGCTTGGAGACTTCTGGCATTGGGATATAGACACCTATAATGTGTTTCCTTTTCCAGTAACCCTTGCCTACCTCAGCCCCTTAGTCACCATGAATGGTCCTCAGTCACTATCCTACCTTTATTCCCAAATTCTATTACACTCCAATCAATATCACCCTGCGTGTTTACGCAATCATCCCATTGGACTGACTTGTCCTGAACTGGAGGCTCCCCAAGCTCCTATTGGCTTTCCCTCTGGGATTAGTTTAAAACCTGCTCTGCCACCTTTTTGATATTAACCACAAGCAACCTGGTTCCCTTTTGGTTCAAGTGAAGCCAGTCCCTTTATACAGATTTGGTTTGTCCCAGAAAGCTCCCCAGTGCCTAACAAATCTAAACCCCAGCACCACTCTCTCATCCCCACACTGAGACCCATGATCTGTGCCTGTCTAGCTGTCTCTGAGCATAGAACCAGCAGCACGTCTGAGAATGTTACCTCTGAGGTCCGGGTCTTTAACTTTCTGCCCAGTAACCTATTTTTTTCCTCCAGGTCCACATGACTACTTTTCCCAATGTCATTGGTGCCAATGTGCACCATAACTGTTGACTCCTCCCCAGCATTATCTATCAACCTATTTAGACAATGTGCGATATCTACAACCTTTGCACCAGGCAGGTGAGTCATCATGCTGTCAAAACACCTGTCACAGACCCCACTCTCTATATTCCCAATGATCAAATCACCCATTTCTGGAAGCCCATCTCTCCCCTGCAGCCCTCCAGGGGTATCCTCAGTACGAGAAGCTATAGTTCCAAGGGATCACATCCCTCCTCCTCAGACTGACGCCCTCTGACTTCAAGACTCCCATGATCCACAAGTGCAGAAGAGCTGTCAGCACAGGAGTGGGGCAGTTCTGAAAGTCCCTGAGGGTCTTTCCCCCAAACCTCTCTCTCTGCCTCAGCTTCTCCAGGTCAGCAACCCAAGCCTCAAGGGAACGAACCAGCTCCATGAGAACCATGAGCACCTTGCAGCTAGCACCCCCCCATGATTTCCACCCAGACAGTAGATAATTGAATATGTGGCACTCTCTGCAAAACACTGGATAGCCTCTGCTCCCCTGCTGGCTTGCTACCTTCATAACTGGTTAGTAGTTAGTTGTCTAGAGTGATGTGGCTAAGAGCCACAGGCCAAGAGCCCCTTGACTTTCACCCACCAGCTTGTGCCAAAGCCTCGTCCTTCTGCCTAGGAGCCTTACAGTTCCGAAGGCCACCGACCAAACAAAAGACTGAGATAAAACTGCCACTCTCCAGCAGGCTACAAGCACCCATTCACCCTCAAATTCTATCCTCTCTCAAAGCAACCTCAGTTAATGCTCCCAAGTGGTTTAGTGGCTTAGGAAAAGCAAAACAAACAAACAAAACACATCCCCAGCAGCTTTCACCTCTGTTCTTTCTCCCAGCCCAGCTGGTTCAGTTAAGCCTCTGCCTAAGAGAACCCTTACAACCAATTATATATCAGGGGAACCTCAGAACATTAATGATTACAATTCACAATTACAATTAGGGATTCCAATCCCCAGTTGGGGGCAGGGGATTCCCTGTTTTGGAGGCCCTCTCTCCACTTCAGGGTTATCAGAAAGCAGGGGGGATGTCCGCTGGGCACTCCATTATACCCTGTGGAGACTGGTTCCCATAGGGTATAATGGAGTATCGATCTGTGCATATCTGGGGCTCTGGGGGGACTGTTTTTGGAGGTAGAGGCACCAGATTATCAGCATAGCATATGGGGCATCTCCTAACCCGCCCCCCCAAGTTTCCAAAAGATTGGGCCAGGGGGTCCAATTTTATGATCCCCAAAAGAAGGTGCCCCCATCCTCTATTATTTCCAATGGATGGAAGGCATTTAAAAGGAACACTGTCCCTTTAAATGTGAGGGCCAGAACTCCCTTCAGAGTTCACTCATACTTCTTCCTTCCCCTCTCCTGGAGGCTCCTGGAAAGACCCCCTCCGGCTTGTCAGCCTCACCTGGCAAGCCTATGTTAACTCCATTTTCCCCCAGGAAGGCCATGCATCACACTGTTATCATTTCCCACTGTTCAGTGGGCAGAAACCTTCGGGTTAGTTCAGAGGTTTACCTTGAACATGAATTAATAATGCACAAGTGAGAAAAGTCACAGTTTCCCATTATCTAGTAAGCTTGATCTTAAAAGGATCTGACTAAATACCAAATGTGCTAGAGCTAGAACAAAATGCACAAACCGATCAGGGACTTATTGAAAATGATAACAACAATCTTTGATGTTTTTATTCTTTTCTTATTCAAACAAAGCCAAGAATAAGCTCAGGGGAATCCCCACCCCCTTTACTTACAGTAGAAGACTTGAATAAGGACAGCGTGATTTTACCACATCTTTAACTCAAAATTAACCTGATAACAGCTTTTTATTTTTTGCAAGTGTGTGTGTTAAATATTGTATTAAACTGTTATTGGATTCTCTTATAAAGCATAGATTACACCAGCTAGACAAGGAGCATATTAGGGTTGCCAACCTCCAGGATCTCCCAGACTTACAACTGTTCTGCAGAGTACATTTCCCTACAGAAAATAGCTGCTTTGGATGGTGGAATCTATGACATTATGCCCAGCCAAGGTCCCTTCCCTCCCCAATACCATCATCCCCAAACTTCACCCCCAAAATCTCCAGGGACTTTCCAGCACAGAGTTGGTAACCCTAAAGTGTAGATCACATTTATTTAGATGACAAATGTGATTATATGAGATCCAACAAAAGTCATTTTATAAAAAGAAACCAATGCTTGCTTTAAAAATCTTGTAAGAGCAATGAATCAATTCTTGTATAAATCAGGTTAAAAAGTGACTTTTTAATCAGCAAAATAAATAAGATGTGTCCAACATGAAAAGGTATTCAGCGCCAAATATATTATTCCCTTGATACAAGCAATATTTTAAAAATGATTTTCTAAGTAATAAATTACCTGTTATTTAGTTGAAATTTATATCCTTAGAAATCTGAACTACACTTAGACACCCTAAGATTAATTTTAAGCAGGTAATTAAGAAATAACATAAAGCTAGATCTATAAGTTGTTGGATATAAGACTATTCTAATAATTCACCTCCTAGATTTTCTTGTACAAACAGCAAAGACCTGAATGTGATTACAATAACGAAATAATCAATGAAATGTGGATCCTACCAATGAATATGATAGCTAATTTCTGCAAGGCAAAATTAAAATATAATGATATTTACGCTGGTTGAGCCCAACTTCCTTTCTTGTTCAGACGTAAGAATAAGCATCTTGTATTGCACTGTTTATAATGTTCATGAGCCCAGGAACTAAACATGGAGTGATACTAGTTTCACTGTTACCATCACATTAAGGAGGAGCAGATTGGGAAATGAAAATGGCCCTGGAGCTGAGTAGCCTCAACTGTGCTACAAGCCAGCACAGCAAGACCACTCAGCTCAATACAGTTGACAATGGACATTACCTCACCCACTGCAGCATCCCCCAAACCAGAAGCAGAGCAGGAGGAGACCATTGGTGACTTCACACCAACTGCTATGGCTGATGACGGGTCGAGGCCAAGTGGCCCCTGAGGCTTGGGCAGAGTTGCTGAGGCTTGGCTCTGCTGGATGCTGGCTACCAGTGGGCCATGAGAAATTTCCCAGTGGCTTAAATGGCCAGTCCACCCCTGCCATCAGGCCTGCACAGTTTTTAAAGACTTTTGGGGAGGCTTTTCTCTGTGTATCACTACTTTAGTTTTGCCAGCCTTCAGGTTATCAACTTCCCATAATGACAACTGGTCTCCAGACTTCAGAAATCAGATCCCCTGGGGGTGGAAATGGCTGCTTTAGAGGGGGGAATCTATGACATTATGCCCTTCTGAGTTCCCCCCCTTCCCCAGACTCTGCCCTCCCCAAGTTCCACCCCCAAATCTTCAATGATTTCCCTACCCAGAGTTGGTAGCCCCCCACTCTCTCTCTCTGTGTAAGTGTTCCCCCCACTGACTGGAGAAAACGTAACTGGAAATAGTTAAAATCGTTAACATCATCAACAACAAAGAAGAACAGGACAAAGAGCTATAATATGGTGGACATAATTTGTAGGATAGAAACTTTGTCTATTTATTCAAATGTTTATTTATTTAATATTTTGGCCACAATTTTCTCTCAGACTTGGTATGGTTTACATAATAAAGTGCACAAAAAGTCAATTTAAACTTGAATTGGTGGAAACAAATTATCGTTAGTTATATATTTGCAAGTACCTCCCCCCTCAATAGCCTCTGCATCACCAACTTACTAATGTTTGCTTTGTCATATAATGATCAAGCCTTCTACTATTGTCACAAGTAACATCTTACCAAGCTGTGTCTGGTTTTAAGTGTATTTGTTTTGTGCCTGGCTAATTATTTAAACTAAAAAGGATCAGTTCACAAACTGATCAGAACATGATCTAGCTCCCCTGAGAAGCCTCTGGCTTTCATATCTGCTGCTCAGTGGTTCTTTTCTATGAAGGGATGCAAACTGGGATTACCGTCCTCCAGGTGGCACCTGGAGATCTCCCACTGTTGCAATTGATCTCCAGATGACCAAGATCAGTTCCTGTCATGGGTCCTAGGTCTGCTGAGGCTGACTACTCCTCAGATGGGGAAGAGGCAGGGAGCAGCCCAGCCTCCTCTGAAGTCAGCCCAGAAGAAGAAGAACCCTCAACTCTACCTGAGGAGGAAGAGTTCCCAGCAGCTGCACAGGAGGTGCAGCCAGAAGGAGAGTCCGATCCTGAGCCTGGCCCAGCACCCCCAGTTGCAGACACCCCAAGGCCAGACTCCTTGCCTAGTTCTCCTGAGTGCCCCAGCTATAGGGCACGCCAAAGGCTGAGTATGCAGGAGCAAAGAAGGAGTGCCAGACTCCAGTTCCTGCAGAGGCAGAGGGAAGAGCTGTAAGCCTTTGCAGACTCAACCCCAGGGAAGGAAGGACCTGCTCAAAAGCACTCAGTGTACCTGGTTCAATGCGGCAGCAACTTTGCTCACTCAGACCTGCTCCTGCATGCGTGTAGCAGCCTCTCCTTGTCCTTGCAACCTTGAATTGACTTTCTGGCTCTTTGACTTTCAGCTCTGACTGACCTTGATTCTGGACTGTGTTTACAAGCTTCCAGTGTGTGGTCTCTGTGGCAGCCAGCCAAGACAGCACAGTTCCCTTGAGAAAATAGTTGCTTTGGAGAGTAGACTCTATGGCATTATACCTTGCTGAGGTCCCTTACCTCCCCAAACTTCTCAGGCTCCCCCCCCCCAATCTCCAGGTATTTCCCATCCCACCCTAGCACTCACAGGAAAAAATTCTTTTCAGAGCATATGGTTCAGAATTTAAATATTATTAAATGTTATTGCATTCTTTCACAATTAGTCTACCAATTTTAGCTAATATGTAATTGTATTTTCACTACCAACTTCCAACAAATGGCCTAAAAAGCAACATGGAAATGATGTAACACTTGAACACATTACTTACATTTTAGGACAAGCTCTAGAGCTGAAACACTATTTTGTCCAAATGTTTGTTCAAATGAACTTTTATAAGGAATAAAGTGTTTCTCCCCCAACCCCCCCAAACAAACTAAGAACAAAAATGGACTGATAATGTGCAAAGAAGCTATAATTCAGATAGCTATAATTCAGATATCAGTATAGTTAATGATATAGTTATCACTACTTTTCTTACCATGTAAAGGCACCCAAGGTAATTCACAATATGAACTCATGAACACACGAAGTTGCATTATCTTTATACTATTTCCCAGAGGTTTTTTTTTTGGGGGGGGGGGCGGATACTTACTCCTGCCAACAGAGGGCTCACTCTCCCCCAACAATCCAAAAAGTGGTGGTGGGGGGGAAACCCTCAGGGAAGGATGAATTCCCACCAAAACCTTTTGAAATGGCCTCTGCAGGGATCTAACTCCAGGCATCAATGGTGAGAGATTAGAATGTTGGGGGGGGGAGGCTTCTAACTGGCTTTGTCAGTAAAAGGGTGGGGGAAGGGCACTTTCCAGGTTTCTTTTGGCCTTTGAGGGAAGGAGGGAGGGAGCCTTGGGGTCAGGTTGCCAGTGCCAGGCTGGGGAATTCCTAGAGGTTTTGTGGTAGACTCTCTGGAGGAAGGATTTGGGGAAGGGAGAGGCCTAAGCTGGATATAATGCCACAGAGTCCACCCTCCAAAGCAGCCATTTTCTCCAGGGAGACAGATCTCTGCTGTCTAGAGTTCACTCTCCAGGCCCCACTTGGAGGTTGCCAACTCTAGGCCTGGCAGCAGTCTAGGGTTTCCAGGTCCCCCCTGAGCACTGGCAGGGGATGGGGGGGAGGTTGCCAGATCCAGGCCAGGAAATTCTTGGAGATTTGGACCCTGGGGAGGACAGGGACCTCAGTGGGATACAATGACATACAGTCTACCCTCCAGGGCATCCATTATCTCCAGGGGAAGTTATCTCAGTAGTCTGGAAATGAGCAGGAATTACAGGGGATCCCCAGAACCCACGTGGAGGCAGGCATCCCTAAGCAGCACCCTCTGGGTAACTTGATACCACCTGATTTGTTTGCATGACTCAATTGTTCATCAGCAGCCACCCTATGAAAGCCAGTGTGGTGCAGCAGTTACAGCTTTAGAGTAGGGTCTGCAAAACCGAGGTTCAGATCCCCATCTTGCGGTAGAAGCTGACTAGGTGATCTTGGACCAGTCACATACTTTCAGCCTAACCAACCTCACAGGGTTGCTGTGCAGATAAAAAGATAGCAAGGATAATATAAGCTGCTTTGGTCCCCACTGTGGAGAAAAACTATAATTTTCCTAGGTAGAGGCAGTGGGGGAGGGGGTGGAGACAGAAAGCTAAAGACAGATAAAGGCAGATAAAGGTAGGCTGGCTGTTGAGTGGGAAGGAAATAGGGTTGCCAGCGCCAGGTTGGGAAAAATTCCTGGACATTTGAGGGGTGGAGCCTGGGGAGGGTGGGGTTTGAGGAAGGGAGGAACTTCAGACTGGTATAATACCATAGACCCTACCCTCCAAACCAGTCATTTCCTCCATGAGAACTACCTATGCCAGCCTCCAGGTGAAGGCTGGAGATCACACAGAATTACAACTGTTGTCCAGGTAACAGAGTTCAGTTCTCCCGGATAAAATGGCTGCTTTGGAGGATTGAGTCTATGGCATTATACCCTACTGAGGCTGCTTGCCTCTCCAAGCCTCACTGTCCCAAGACTCCACCCCCAGATCTCCAGAAATTACCCAACCTGGAGCTGGCAGCCCTAAGGTGAATTGATCTCTGTAGCTGGGAGATCCATTGTGATTTCAAGAGTGCTTCCAGTGCTGCTTTGAGGAGAGAGGAAGCAGGTGGGTGGCTGGGAGTACTGCCACCACTGCTGTGTGTGGGAGGAAGCAGGCAGGAGGCTGGGAGAGTGATAGGGTGGGGGTCAGAAAGACAGAGAAAGAGTAATGAGGTGGAGAGGCAAAAAAACAAAGAGAATGATGATGGGTCAGAAATAGAGAGGAAGTAACATGCATGGAGGAGAGACAGAGAGTAAGAAAGGGGGGGCTGTTCTGGACTAGGGTCCTTTCCAGGGCCCCAGTCGAGGGTACAAGGGACAATTAACACAGGGGTAATGCCACCAGGTTACTTCCTGGGTTCCCAACCAGGCTGGAGCAAAGTAACCGAAGTCTCCAGACTTAACACAGGAACACCATTCAAAGAACAAGCTCTGCAGCCTCCACCACAGGGCTTGAACAAAAGACACAATTGGTAGTAGAAAGACCCAGCAGTCTTGAGGCACAAGATTTAGGCTTTGAAACTCTTGAGGCTGAATCACCCAGACAAGGTAAAAATATAAGTTTCTTTATTTAAATAAATTGTGCAAAGTTATAAAACACGAGACTTAGGTAGTGAAGGAACAAAATAACAAAATCTTAAGCATTTCCAGCATAGCTCATACTTACAAGCAGCATACAAGCAAGGTTTACCCGTAATAGGTTCAAAGAGGCAAAAAGTCCTTGAGACACAGAGTATAAGTTCAAACTGCATCTTTCCACCTGAGTGGTAAGTCCAAGTATATCAAGGCATAATGGAGGGTTGCTCGGAGTCTTAGGCTGGCTTGCCCACAAACCCCAAGGAATCCCCCCTAGTTACCAAGAACCAGGGATTTATAGAAAAAGGGGGCATGAATGGTCCAGGCCTGTTAACCATTCATGACCGGGCAATGTGATGTCACTCTTGCCAGTATCCAAGGTAACCAAGATATCCCATAATACTTGTTTATGAGCTCTGGGGAATCGAAAGTTAAAATTCAGCAGATAACCCAATTCCCCTCCCAACACAGGTGCAATCACTTGGGAATGTTGCTAATTAATTAATGGCCTCCAAGGCCGGCAGGGCCAAGTGTCTGCAGCTGGGAAAGCTAGGAAGTGAAGGTCATAACTCTCTCCCTTATCGATGTGTCCCTTGTCTCTAAGGAGACTTCTAGGTGCCTCTTCTGATTTAAATGCAGCCTCTCTCTTGAAAGCATTCCTGGCCTACACAGGCCCAGAAGCCTCTTGACCAGAGTTTAGTCAAGTAACCCAAACAGGCAAACAAAATAATGTCTGAATTGCATTACAGGGGCAGAAAGGAAAAATAGTGTGAGAGAGGTATGGGGAGAGGGGAGGAAGCAAAGGTGTGTGGAATGGGAGGACTATCCCACAAGTTTCTTGCGGGTCTCTACTTGTACTGTTCTATTTATTGATCTGTTTTTAGGTGGTTTAAATGTTGGTTTTAATTTAAAGAACTTGTATATTATTTTGTTGTAAGCCACCTGAGCCCTTGGAACGAGTCCTTTTGTTCAGTGTGGGGTCACCTGGGTCACCAGGTTTCTTTGTTTCCCCATTTCTTTGGATTACTAAATATTATTTAAAAGGTCAGCATTCAACAGGTGGGGGAGAGGTAGAGAGAAAGAGAGGGCCAAACCCTGGGCCCAACTCACTTGCAAACAGAAACACATGCACTGCCCCCCTTTGCAGGAAAGAGGAGCACCCTGGAAACTTGTGTGTTTGGGGGGGAAGCTCACATGGCTCCAGCCACCTCTGCAAAAGGCCAAACAAAGTGCAGGCCTCCTTGGGGCTGGAGAAGACAGCATTCCTGACCTGTTCTCCCCGTCCCAGGCATCAGCTGCAGCAACAGACCCCCTCCCCCCAAATCTCCGTTTGTTAGGCCTTCAAGGGCTTCCAGGAGGGAGACTCACAGACACACACAGCTACACACTCATCTCAAGAGCCACTGCCATCCGGCCTGCCCCCCTGACTGGCTGTACTGCATCTCCGAGCTGGCAAGCTACGCTTCAGCCCTGCTTGCTTTCAGGCAGTTCATGATGTTGTTGTTGCTGTTCATGATGTTGTTGTTGTTGTTGTTATTATTATTATTAGTCTTTGATGCCCAGCTTGCTTTTTACATCATAGGATGTACATTAGACAAAAATGTTAATAAAAGTAAAATTTTAAAAAAGTATGTACATCAGAGGACTTCTGATCTGGATGATTTAGGTGCAATCCTAAATGAGATGAACTAGAAATAAACACCCTTGAGGATAGTGGGGCTTACTTCTGAGTAGACATGTCTAATATTGTGCTAGACAATTCCAAGGTGAGGATGCAACCTCAGATTCTCTTCTCCCCCCCCCTTTTCTTCTTTTGCCTTGGGAGTGGAGGCTGGAGGCCATCCAGGGGAGGGGGTTGCAGTCTTTATTTGGGGCCACTGCCAACAGGTACAAAGCCAAACCCTGCTGAAGGCTGTCTTTCCCCCTGTTCCCCAATGCATCCCCATCCCCTCCCTCTAGAGCAGGGGTGGCCTAACTGCGGCTCGGGAGCTGCATGCAGCATTTTCACACATATTGTGTGGTTCCTGGCAGGGCAGCTGGGGGAGTGAAGGGGAGGCATGCCTCCCTGATTGGTCTTCCCTTCCCCAGCCAGTGTTCCCCTCCCCAGGTAGGCTTGGGGGGGGGAGCAGAGAAAGAAAGCAACTTTAACTTTAAATGCATTTGCAAAGCCCCCCCCCCTTATTTCCATCACAAGAAGGCCAGCTTGGAGAAGGCATTTGTTTCTTGCCTTCTCCAAGCCAAGCCAGCTGGCATGGGGGGGGGGGCTTGGAGAACAGATTTAAAGTTGCTTTCTTTCTACCTCTCCCTCCCTCCCCCTATCTATTTTCTTCCTTCCTGCCTGCCTTCCCCTCTCTTCCTCCCTTCCCCATCTGTTTGCTTTCTGTTTCTGTTTCTCTCTCTTTCTCTCTTTCCTTCTTTTTGCCATCTCTTTCATTCTTTCCACCTTTCTCCTTCTCTCTTCCTTCCTTCCGTCCTCCCTCCCTCCTCATATATTTGCTTTCTTTCTATCTCTCTCTTTCTCTCTTCCTCCCTCCCTCCCCATCTATTTGCTTTCTTTGTTTTTCTCTCTTTCCCCTCCCTCCCCCATCTATTTGCATTCTTTACACAGTTCTTTCTCTTTTTCTCTTTCTCCCTTTCTTTCTTTCTTTTGCTCTTCCATCCTTTCACCCCTCTTCCCCCCTCCCTCTTCCCAACTCTCTTATACAAATAACTATCATTAGCAAACAAATAAATATCATTGGACAAATAAATGTCATTATCAATATCTGTTTTTACCCCTTTTGTTTTTATTTTTGGCAGTCTCATTTAATGTTAATAAAAAGCAAATCTGTATATTTTCCAATAAAAATCTCTGTGTAATACTTGTTCATGTCTTGAGGCTCTCAAACACCTGACGTTTATTCTATGTGGCTCTTACATTAAGCAAGTCTGGCCACCCCTGCTCTAGAGCCTGCCGGCAGTGGTGGAGGCAAATGAGTGCACAATAGAGCATGACAGCCTGGCTGAGTCTGTCCCCGTCTCCCTCCAGCACTCCCTGCCCACCAGCTCTCGCTTGGCTTCCCAGAAGGCTGGGAAGGAAAGAGGCAAGCTCACTGCCTTCACCTGCCCCGTGCCTGGCTCGCCCACTGCCCACTGTTGTGCGCCAAGGGGCCAAAACTTGTGGGCGAGCATACAACAGCTCAGCTTAAGGGGAAAACTGCTTTGAATGTGTAACAACAAGAATAGGAACTAGAAAGGCCTGGGAACTCAGGATCAATGTTCTACTGGCAGAAACTGTTGGGGGGGGGAGGTAATATCCATAAGGGCTGATGAGCAATGTTCCCTCTAAGCTGAGTTAGTGTGAGCTAGCTCACAATTTTTTAGCCTCTGGCTTACAGATTTTTGTCTTAGCTCAGGAAGGATGGCTCCAGAGCAAACTAATTTATGCAGTAGCCAAATCGCTCGCTCACAACTTTAATGTCAGTAGGTCACAAAGTAGAATTTTTGCTCACAAGACTCCACAGCTTAGAGGGAGCATTGCTGATGAGAAAAGAAATTATTATTAGAATTGTCTGATACTTGGAATCTGCAGTTGGAATCAATAGTAGGCCTTGACTGGCAGCCTGCAACTGTCTCTGGGGACTATACATAGAAAGGAAGATTATGAGGGTTTCTAGTAGGGTTGCCATATGCCCACTGAGGGCTGGAGATTTCCCACCCCCATTGAGCCTTGCCTGCCGGCACTCCAGGGCCTGACAGAAGAAAATATTAAAACATGTTGTAAGTGACCACATGATGTCACTTCTGGGAAAACCTAGAAGTGCTGTCAAACTTTCATACCACTCTAGGAATCACTGGAGACTTTATGGTTTTACTATAGAGTTTTCAGCAAATCCAAGAGCGGACAGACATCATTTTGGGGGAAAACCCAGAAGTGATGTGAGTTTTCTCTAGGAATCACTAAAAACTCTATTGCTGTACCACAGAATTTTTGGTGATTCGCAGAGAGGTATGATTCAGTTCTGGAAGTTTTCCTGGAAGTGACATCATGCCATTGCTGATGGCCACCCCACATATCCCCACACAACCAGCTCTTTCACTGGTTGCCAAGCCAAGAAAGGATACAAATATAGCGTTTCAGATATGAGAGTTCCAAGCCATGAAAAGTATTGATGGTAAAAGTGTAGTAGCCACACCTCAAAGCATGTTTGGAAAACATACAATGCCGACAAAATAGGTGTAATGTGCTTGCTTTGTTTAATGGCTTCAGCTAGCAGCCAAGCTACAGTACTGTATACCAGTTGAGGGTTCTGAGTAGTCTTCAAGGTAGAACATGTTCCAGTAGACTAGATCAAAGGTTACGGTGACATGGATCATTATGGTCAGGTCAGCTGGCTGCCAATTCAAGATTTAAAAATTCCTGAAAAGTTGGGGGTGGAGGCTGGAGAGGGTGGAGCTTGGGGAAGGTTGGGACCTCAGCAGAGTATAATTCCATAGAATCCACTCTCCAAACCAAGAAAACTGGACCGATTCCCCACAAGCAGCTGTGCTCCCCTTGCTCTTCTGTTTCCCCTGCTTGCATTGGTCAATTTCGCACTATTCGCTGCACGGCCGCATTTTGACCGGTAGCTCCCCCGATTTCCCCCATGTCTTCTTGATCCTTGTTTTTTTGAGATCAAGAAGACACGAGGGAAATCGGAGGCAGCTACAGGTCAAAATGCGGCCACACAGCGAATAGTATGAAATTGACCAATGCAAGCCAGGGAAACAGAAGAGTGAGGGCAGCACAGCTGCTTGTGGGGAATCGGTCCTGGTCTCTGTAGTCTGCAGATTAGTTGAAATTCTAGAGCTCCCTAGGCCCTACCCAAAGGTTGATAACTGCAACTGAGTCCAAGTATGATCTTACAAACCAAGTATGGTTTTACAAACCAAGTGTAAAAAACCCTAAAAATAAGACACTTTTGGCTATTGCACTCATTTGTTTATTCCCATTCTTTGGATGTTAAGGTAGGCAGATATGTATGAGGCCTGGGAAAAGTAGACATTCTGCAGAGGTGTGGGCTCACCAGCACTGGAGAATAGGGTTGCCAGGTCCAGGTTGGGAAATTCATGGAGATTTGGGGGGGGGTAAGAACCTGAGAAGGGCAGGGTTTGAACAGGGGAGGGACTTCAATGGGGTATAATGCCATAAAGTCAGCCTTCCACAGTGACCATTTTTTCCAGGTGAACTGATCTCTGTCTCCTGGAAATCTGATGTAATAGTAGGAGATCTCTGGCCACCACCTAGGGTTGGCAGTCCTACTGGAGAAGAAGAGTGCACAGCCTAGACCTAAGTAAAATGTTTTAAGAACTCACCAAATGCAATGTGTGTGTATGTTATGTGCCATCAAGTCGCTTCTGACTTATGGTGACCCCATAAATAAATGACCTCCAAACCTTCCTATAATTAACAGCCTTGCTCAGGTTCTACAAACTGAGGGTCGTGGCTTCTTTGATTGAGTCAAACCATCTCATGTTGGGTCTTCCTCTTTTTCTGTTGCCTTCAACTTTTCCTAGCATTATTGTCAGTCTTGTCATATCATAATGTGACCAAAGTACAATAGCCTCAGTTCAATCATTTTCGCTTCTAGGGAAAGCTCAGACTTCATTTGATCTAGAACTCCCTTACTTATCTTTTTTATAGTCCATGATATCTGTAAAACTCTCCTCCAACACAATATTTTAACTGAATCAACTTTGTTTCTCTCAGCTTTCTTCATTGTTCAACTTTTAGACCCACACATAATGATGTGGCAGTGCAAAAGAAATGCAGGTAATCCGCTGATATTTTCACTGTAACATATATGAGGGTAAAGTTTTTAGGTTAATCTGAGGATTTAGTAATCTCTAAAATATTTGTAATTTGTTCATTTATGGTTGTGTGAGTGTATATGAGTATGGTTGTAGATCACCGAATGATTACATCTTAATTTCGTTGTA
>NW_015170905.1:927202-958386 GCF_001447785.1 Gekko japonicus | reverse complement strand
CCATAGAGTTTTCCCTTGTATGGCCGTGGCCCCGCCCCCAGCGTGCCCACGTCACTTGCTAGTGACGCGCACGCCAGGGGCGGGGTTCCCCTGGGCCTCGATTCCGCCGCATCGGAAATCGGGGCTTCAAAGCGGGGGATTCCCCGCCCCCCCCCGCCCACATTTGGCAGCCCTACTGATGTACCTTGCCACTTCACTCTCCACAAATGAGACAGTATGTGTTAATTATATGACATACACTTACAAACTCCCAGAACAGATCCACCAGCACATCCAGATATGCATTCTCACGTGTATACTACTCTGTTCTTACCTAGTGTATAGAACTTCAGAGCAGGTCTGTTCAATTCATTTTTAAGAGATCCCTTTCACTATCTTTTGAAAAAGTAAAACAGTTCTCTACAAATCTGGAAATCTATTGCACAGCACATTTTGTTTTGTAAGTATAGATTCTACTGGCCAGCACTGGGTTCGTAGGATGGGTAGTTTTCTATATAGAATTTACACACATATATTTTTTTAAAAATCCAGTATCATTTTTTTTAAAAAAAACAGACTGTATATTCTTCCTGCTGAGGACAAACAGTATAATCAGTTCCATCTAGCATGATTGATTTGATGAGTTACTGCTTGCCTTCTTGCCTTATACACATATGCACACACACATATCTGATAAATCAGGAGTGGGAATTAAGGCCTCAAAGTGGGGAAAAATATTAATCACTTACCTACTGAGTCACCATAGCCCAGCTTTGTTCCAGGGTAGTCATATGTAACCCATTAATTTAAAATATAATTATACTCCCCTACTAAACGCAAATGCACAGAGCCTTATGCAATCAAGGAGATATTTCAAAGCATTTTCCTCTGCAGAAACATCTGCAGTACCTATTTTTAAATCAAGGACCCAGCATTATGTCTTCATTGAAATTAAGCTAATCTCGGCACACTGAATCAAAAGAGCATATTTCTAATTAGTGGTGCCGCATAAGGAAAGAAATAGAATTCCATTCAAATCCCCAGGTAGCATCAAAATCTCTAGCCAACATGTCTAATGTTTGCTGTAAGTGATTGACAAAAGGATGTTTCAAGAAAATGAGGCAATTAGTTCAAAGCTATAGTTACTGTGGCTCATGTATAGCATAAAAAGATAATTCATCTCCCTTACTGTTATACAATGGTATATATGGGGCATGAGTGAGAGCAGATACTTGAGCAGACAACAAATTTCATCATAAAACTATCCAGTATGGACCTTGCTTCCCAGGAATTTCTCAAAGGAGCAAAAGCACTATGCTTACAGAGAAATTGTGAAATAGGCAATGTTGTCTGCAATGCTCAGAGATCAAAGATCTCTCTTAAGTTGTTCAAAGTATGGTCGCCTGGCTGAGGCCAGCAACTGGCAGGAAGGTGGGGGGGACATGGTGTGGGGTGACAGCACTGCAATAGTGAAGATGTCACTTAGGGGTACACCGGAGTGCCTGTGGAGGGAAGAATTTGGGGATGGAGCTCAGCTGGCATTTGATGTCACTCTATGATGTCACTCCATTTCTCCTAGACTGCATGGCAGTGATCCTCAGTGCTTCAGTACCACCTGTGGCTCTTCTGAGCAGCATTCCCCAATGTGAGAGCCACCCAATGTTTCAGTAAAGTGGACACCAGCCTTGGCTGATAGGGTTTGTGGTTGGCAAGTGGTTCCCACCTTGAAATATCTGCCTCCAGAGGAACAGAAAAGTGGCACACCTCCCCAAGATGCATGCACCATGCTAAGGATAGAAGTAAATGTGGCTCTTTTGATAGACAGTAATTGAAAATCTGGGTCTCTACAGCTCAGAGTGTCTATTCTGTCCATGGAATACTAACAGTCCATCCTCTGAAGTTGTTATTTCCTCTAGTCTAGAAATCAATGATAATTCTGGTAAAATTCAAAGTTCCACCATGAGACTGGTAATTCTATCCCATATCCTGTGTGTGAAGCTATATATAGAGTCTATGTGCATGTGTCCCTGTGTGCACTCAAGAACCCAATAAGGAGGGTTTCTTCCTAAGGATAGAATTGTATGTTCATAGGCTCTCTCTATGGAGCTGTGGTGGCTCAAGTGGTTATGATGCTGAACTGCAGGCTGTAGTTCAGCAGTTCGAGATCTGAGTTGCCGCATGATGGAGTGAGCTCCCATCTCTAGTTCCAGCTCCTGCCAACCTAGCAGTTCGAAAGCAAGAAATTGCAAGTAGATAAATAGGTGCCACTTCGGTGGAAAGGTAACAGCGTTCCATGCGCCTTGGTGTTTAGTCATGCCGGCCACATGACCAAAGAAACGTCTTCGGACAGCGCTGGCTCTTCGGCTTGGAAACGGAGATGAGCACCGCAACCCTAGAGTCGGACTCGGCTGGCTTTCGAGCAAGGGAACCTTTACCTTTACCTTTTTAGGCTCTCTCTATATGTTCCACAGAATGTCCCTAGGTTTGAAATGGGATTTGTTGCGATAATCAAGCACCCCTATCCTCTCATATTCTTTCATTTACAACACCCCCCTCCCCAAAGGTAAATGTAGACTGGAGAACACAGTATGCAAAAGACAGGAGGACTCTTAAATCAGAACAGGATATGCAGTTTTTAAGCATATCTCGTGGAAAGGATTGAGCAAACTATGTTAGTAAAAACAGTAGGTTTTCTGAGACCAGTTTACAATGACTATCAAACAAGCTTTTATTTTGTTCCCAATTTTGCCTGATCCCCTTATCCTTAAAAGTATGTAATACATTTCAATTTATGATGTAATCAGGATGGATAATGTAATCATAGTGGGGGTAAAAAAACAAACCTGTTCCATCATCCATCCTGATTACATCATCTTAGAGCCTGATATATGAGATAGGACATCTGTCACTTTGCACTACACACCAATTGTTACACTGGCTCCATATTTGCTTTTGGAATTGAATCTCCTGGACCAAAATAATTTGATAATTTAGTCCTTGGTGGGGTTTTTTTTTTAATCTACAATATAACAAAAATTGGCTAGTAGGTTAATTTGTTTAATATTTTTTCAGGTACACAAGTGAAATACCATTTTGGTTATATGTAGCCATTTTGGTTATATGTAGCTCATGCAATGCCATATGAGGCTTATACAGTATATCCTTGTCTTCTGTCACTGATATTTATCAGAAATAAGTAATCCAACATTATACAATTTTAACACATTCCCATGTTCATAATTGTACCATTGTATATGAAATGAAATATATATGAATATGTATATATAGAAATTATATAGGAAATGAAAAAAATTCTTTTCCTTTCCTTTTCATAATTTTTGCTTGGTCTAGGGTTGCCAAGTCCTTACCGTAGGTATAGCGGGGGAGTCCAGCACTGCACCGTGCGCCACAATTACATCACCCGGAAGTGATGCAACCATGTCGGCACGCTGGGGGTAGGGCCACAATAATCCGAGGGAAAACCATAGAGTTTTCCCTCGGATGACCGCGGCCCTGCCCCCAACGTGCCCGACGTGACTGCATCACTTCCAGGTGACATGCTGACGCCAGGCACATTGCTTGCTTTGGGGGTGGGGTTCCCCCCGGGGCCCGATCCGCCAGCGGGGGGTAATGGGCCTCTCAGGCGGGGTTTTCCCCGCCCCCTGGGGGGGACTTGGCAAGCCTAACTTGGTCCTATATTGATTAATATTAGTATTGTAGTAATTGAGCCTATGTGCAACATTTATGCTTGACTACTGAAGAAGGCCAGTAGGCCAAAACACGTCTGTTTTAGGGTCGCATAAAGTCCCAAGTGTGCATATTGTATGATTTGTAATTCTTATTGAAGCTATATTTCGGCCTATAATTGTTTTAAAACTAATTTGCAATAAATACCTGAATTTTTGATCATTTGTAATATTTATGTTGTATATTTATTGATTTTAACACTGGGCACCCTAATTTGTATCCATTTAACCTTTCAGGTTCTCAATTCATTTTTGGGGTTAAGTTTTTGTTCCCCTCTCTCTTTTCGTAACCCACTGTATGCTAGGAACCAGGACTGTCAATGCCAATATAAAATGCACCTAAGTATCTTTAATGGCTCTAACATTAATGTTCCGAGTAGCATATCTTTTGTGAAGGATGGCTATCACAGTGTTCTCCTAAAGTTAACAGCCTGCAGGGAGTATTAGTAAGGGGAAAAAAGGCTTGTTTGTACTGTAGCATCTTCTCTAAGTTCATTACATGAAGTGCTCTTAGGCACATATCTGACATGTTTAACCACATTTTATTGCATTTCATAATAGATGACATCACACACTTGCTTTCTACAGAACAAACAGAACTGAATCCTCAACCACAAAAACAGGAATAGTCATAATGTATTTCCAGTTCAGAAATGCCAATATCATATTTTAGTTGACAGAGCTGCTCAAATTTGTATATCCTAGCATGCACTGCTTTCTAGCACCTAACTCTCCACTGATGGCAAAATAAACCTGCTAAGTAACAGATATGATACTTCTGGATAGGAAAAGAAGTGTCGCTTAAAACAGTGCAAACGTTGCCCTACTGTATTATCACGGATTCGGAGGCTGGTCTGGTAAGATGACTACCCTTCACATGTTTCGACTTCACTGCAGGTCACTTTTCATACCTTTACAGAGGAGTAAAATAAGTAGTGATCCCACTGACACCTCATTCAAGATTGACACCACCATTCCTATTAAGGCCCACCTAAGTTTTTTTTATAGGCTAATACTAATAGAAGTTGAACTATCTAAGTTTTTCGACCCCCTTTGCTTCTTTTTACAGACTATTAAAATGAAAAATTTAATCCACAAAGCACACAATCATATAATACTTAGAAGTCAGAGCACCTGACTATCTGAACAGATCATAGTACAGTTTATGTACTGTGTTTTTCCAGCTGCAAAAGCAGCTGCTGCCTTAACAACCAACAAAAATCAAGCTTTTGATCTTGAAAATAAAATGATAATTGAAAATAAAATTACAGCTGTGATTTCTCGTAGGTTTCAGAAGTAATGAATTAGAATTACAACCAAGGCTGAATCTGTCATGAGGGCAATAGAGCTGGTTGAGTCAGGCAGCAGATTTTGAAGAGACAACCTCCCATTCCGCACATCACCAGCCTCCTGTCCTCTCAACCATCTCCTCCACCACTGTCTTCACCCCACTCTCCACCTCCACTTGGGAGCCCTGGCTGCTCATACTCCTTGTCCTCTCTCTTCCAGCCTTCTTTTAAAACAGAGAAGCTAGCCATTTTTGTGAAATGTGCAAAGAGCTCAGGCAGCAGTGGGTATAAAGGCAGTGTGGGGGGGGCGCCGCACATGTACTGAGCTAGCACTGACTACAGCACAATTCACAGTGAGGTCAGGTTTTTGAATATAATGTTCCATAGATGGAAAATTTATCCCCTTAGAATTTTATCTGTTTTGGGGTGGGGTGGGGGTCATGCAGCGAAGATATAGAGCCAGAGGACACTGCAATAAAAGATGATATTAGTATAACTAGACTTGCCTAGCTAGAAAATCATTATTAGAATACACTTTTCAGCCAGAATTATCAAAGCAGCAAAATAGCCATGAAGATCACCATTTTCAGAAAAACCATTAGCATTATAACAGACAAGTCACTATCAGTTTCCAAGAGCAGCCTCAGGGTGGACAGTGCTTTTATAAGCCATTACACTATCTTAAATGTGTACATCCTTATCAGGATTCCAGTTTCCATAAATTGGTGCTTCAGAAAGGCTTTATCTGAACTGAACAACTAGCATTCCATACCACTGGGCTGGCAATCAGCAATAATATATAATGAAGCTACATTAATAGCTCAGTGTGCTAGCCTGAGAAATATTTCATATAATAACATTCAAGAAGATTCTTAGAGTCATTTTTCCTAGGACAAATAATACCATTTTCTCTGATTTCTCCTCACTACATTAGTTAAGTCATGCATACTGGCTAATTCCAGCTTTACCAATCATTGTACCCTATAAATTGGGGGGGGGGGATGGGAAGACCTTCCAGACTACATCTGAAGCTTAATCCAGAGACAAAAGAGACAATTCTTGCTGTAAAACCTGAATCCTTAGAAGGAATCAGGCTGTCCAGTCCTTGTAGGGCACAGTTAAGAGCTTGGGAGTAGAACAAAGTTTGAGTACAGTGGCACCTTTAAGACCAACATCATGTTATTCAAGGTATAAGCTTTTGTGTGCAAGCACACACCCAAATCAAGCTTGGGAGTAGTTTTAGATCCAGGTGTTTCACAGGAAAAACACACTGAGGCAGTAGCAAAAAAGTACATTCTATCAATTGTATCTTGCTCAATGGCTGACCCATTTTTTTTGACTCAGTGAGTCTAGCCATACTGAACTGTGTAACAGGAAACTGGATGATAGAGAGTAATAACCAGGGCTATTTTTGAGTCAGAATGCACTGAAACAGCGTTCCGGCTGGCTTCCGAGCCCGCCCCTCCCCTCCCTTGCCAAAAGCCCTGCTTTTGAGCCGCCAGCTGGAACCCCACAGCCCCGCTGCACTCCTGCACCTGCCACCAGTAGCATTCGCCACCGCCACCAGAACACCTCCGCCAAGCACCTTCTGCTGCATGATGGCACTGAGGAAGTGCCTGCCACTGCCACCGCCACCAAATGTGCCTGCTTGGTTGTCGAGTGCTCCGGTGCGGAAGCGGTGCCCCAGGACTGTCTCAGCATGCCCACCTCGCTTTGCAGCCCGGTTTGCCCCGGTCATAGTGTGCCAGGCCCCAGCCTCATCACTGGCTACCTCTTGCTGCCTCTTCCCGACAGGGAGCATGGTTTTGCGAGCACTTGACATCAACACGGGCCATGAGTTGCACTGCAAGGTCTTCCCCCAGGACAGAATCCGGCCTCCTTCTGCTCTCAGCTCCCCCAGAACCTGTGCCCCCCCAAGGTTGGCTGCCAGTCTGAGTAGGCAATACTTACCTTAATAGACCAATAATCCACGGCTCTGCCAGGCCATCAGGGCACCCTTGCTGGCTCCAGGCCACCTCGCTTCCCCTGGCGCCGCACAGCCCAGTGAGTGAAATACCCTTCATGACCAAATATTTGGCAATATGTTAAATATGTTCCCTCCCTTTTGAGTATTCCATTATTAAATGGATAATCATTGAAATTAGTAGGAGTTATTTTCAACAAAATTTATTTTGGTTCCAGATCTATTAACTGAATAACATCAATAGGTACATATAAGAAACCTGTGGCCCTCTCTTTTGCCTTTTTTCTTCAATAGAGTACTTTGGAATTATTACAACTGAGTGGAAAATCTACATGGATTTTGGAGAAAATAGCTCAGAACCGGAACCAGCGGGGAGGGCAGGAATGTGGCATCTTAATAGTGGATCGTTTCTGCAAACACCACATGGATTTTTACATTTTCTACATGTATTCCTTCAATGACTTATCCCAAAATGTTCTCACATCTAGAGCCATGACTGTCTCAGAGATGGCCAGCAATGGCTTGTGTGGCAATTTTATCTGCTCTCAGAGGCCAAACCAAATTTTAATTATGATAACATTTTGCCCCATTTCATACATAAAGAAAATAAATTTGTTTTCTAATTTGTGTGAGACAGATTCACCTTTCTCTCTCTCTTAAAGTTTTGAATTTAGTGCCCAGGACATATTCTAGAATTTTCTCCATAAGTCTGAAGTTCACAGTAGTAAGTTACACTGGCTTTATTATAGAGCCTACTACATATGAAGGAGTTAGGTTGTGCAGCATCTTTCTGGATAATCCAGTGGCCCCCAAGAATGCAGAAACTGGCCTTCTTGTGATGGAAATATGGATTCCACAACACTGAGCTATCAAAGCTCATAGCCTGTAACTCTCTACTTTCTTTGTTTACAATTTTTCTGAGTTCAAAACAATACCATAATGAGGCACTAAAAATAAAAATAACACACACAAAAATGGTATAGAAAATTCAATCTTATAAAAAAGAAGAGTCCAACTGAAATTAGAAGAAAGACAGCTTGAGCTGCACTGTCAGGGGTGTGGCCTGATATGCTAATGATTTTCTGCTGTTGGGTGTGGCGTATTATGCTAACGAGTTCCCGCTGGGCTTTTTCTGCAAAAAGAGCCCTTGAAGTCAGTTTACAAACATCAACTGATGTAAAACACAGCTATCTGCTTATCAGCTGGGGCCATCTGCATGGTATATATTATAATTCTTTTGATATCCTGGCACTGTTTGCGTGTTCTTTCTTTTCAAAATTTCAGTTCGTGCTACGAGTTGTTATTTTTGAAGTCCTTAATAGCCAGGGACCCACATAAATGCCTCTCCTAGCATCAGCCCATTTGATAGCTCAGCTCTCAGAACAACACCTACCGGTTTTTCCTGCCTAGTTACGATGGTCACTGTTAGAGCTAGGACTTTTTCACAGGGTGCTCCTGTTTTATGAAATAGCCTTCCAGAAGTTGCTCCCACTTCATTGAGTTTCAACAAGTTATTTAAGGCAGAATTATTCAGGAGGGTTTTGTGTGTGTCTGTATATGAATTTCATATTTTTTTTCAATTAATTTCATTTAATTTCATACAGGGGTCGTTTCGTAGAAAAAGAGCTAGGGGAACTCATTAGCATAACTCATTAGCATATGTCACACCCCCTGACATCACCGGAAGTGTGTCATAAGGCCACACACCCCGCCCCCAACAGTCCCGGCCGCCGCCGCCAGCCTTGCAGCTCCACTGCCGAGCCCCATGAGGGGCCTGGCGGTGAACCTGCAAGGCCGGCAGGAGTGCAAGGAAGCCCTGCGAAGGCCCTCCCTGGCCCCAGGCAGGCAGGGGTGGGGAGAGGCAGGGAGGAAGCAACTTACCCTCCCTCTTCTCCTGCCTCCTCCTGGCTGAATGAGGGCCGGAAGTGGGGCGGCCGGAAGCAGGGGGCGGGGCTTCGTCATGTGCCCCGCCCCTCTGTACCTCACCCGGGGGAACTGCGATCCCTCACGATCCCCCCCGAAATGACCTCTGATTTCATATATTCCAGTAAATTTTAATTAATTTCAATTAATTAGATAGATGGTGTTTTAATGGACTTTAATTGTATAATTTATAATGTATGCATTATATCTGCAACCTGCATTATATCCAGTCTTGGAGTTATTAACTGTTAAGGAAACCATGAAATCAATTTTTCAGGATTTGGAGAAGTTCATACCATGCAAACTGAGAACCACAATCTTTAGGAATGCCATGACCTCTTTGAATTGGCAAAGAAGTCCTTATTTTGGAAAGTCTACAGAATTCCCCATGAATGTAGCTAGTGAGAATAATATATGGTCCTGTTTTCAGCTGTAGTTGCTGATGAAGCTATATGAAGAAATAGCCAGGAGTTCCTTCTGATCAATCAATTTAAAATAAAAAACAAGCAACAGTTCCTCAATTGATAAAGCTAACTGAACTAAAAAATGAAAGTGAGGTACAACAGATCGAGCTAGCTTGGCAACCAACAATCCACTGGTTATATGAATTTACTGATTATGGTTCTTATTTTCAACTTGATCTGATATCTAATTGTAGAATTATATATATATTTAAAAAAATAAAAAGTAATTTTGGAAAACCTGTTCGAGATATTTGCTCACACATCCTCCGTCCTCTAATTTTTATTTAGTTATGCAAAACCCTAATAACAAGCGAAGCACATACTTGAAGATAATGAAGAAAAACATTCCCAATATTTCAGTGAAGGCTATAAGTTAGATACCAAGAACACTGGGTGGGGGAGACAGGAAGGGGAAGGCAACAAAGAATCCAGGTCTTGTCAAGAAAATGTAGAAGCTAGCCAGGACAGTTCACAGCTGCAGTTTCACTGCCTGCCTGGATACATCTTTGGGAGAAGACTAGTTTCACAAAAAAAACTACACTTGGCTTGGGAGGACAGCAAGACTTTGTATGTATCTGAACAGTAACCAGTGTTCTGCACACTTCTACTTTTTGTCTCTGAGCAGAGAGGCAACCCCATTAAGCTGATGACATCTGGCCTGACTTCTTGAATGTGAGGGGAAAGCTTTAACCAAGACTGTAATTAATTTTGCCAAATTAAGTTCTGATGCAAAGTATTTTAAGAGGAGTGTTGAAATTACACAATAAAGTAATCATGCCATTATCTATTATTTTAATTACAGAAGTTTCTTCTTTGTTATTAAGTCTATGCATAGATACAGTGTCAAAATAAACAAGAAGGTACAATATTCACATAGTGCAATAACACCTTCAATGTGAATTATTCCAAAATAGAAAAAGAGCATACTGTCAAGTTATGACGTCATTTACCATTCTGTTATTAATTCCAACATCTTCCTTATATTCTGTTTAAAACCTCTTCCCTCAGTTTTTTTTTTCTTTAGGGTATCATTCCAATATGAAAGGGAGACCATATCCCCTCCCAGAAGCATTTTAGAGCTGTGATTTATGCATTAGAATACCATTCCATAATTTCCTTTCCCATGCAGCTACTGATAGTATTTATGCTGCTTCCAAAATATAACTAGGGCTATTCTTATCACAGTAAATATTATTGTAGCTAAAAAATCTCACTCCCTTTTTTATCCCTTGTTTAAGATACCTCAAATGTATTACTTATGACTCCACAGGAATTCTGTAGCTAAAATTAATTGTATAATAAAAATGACTTGTCCCCAATCACTTTTGACATTTTCACAGGTCCACCAAATGTGTAAAAAAACATCTAGTCTTCTCTTACATCTCCAGTAGACATTACTAACATTTTAATATTTTTCCTGCAAATGTTTCTTAACATTAAATATTATGTAGATATGTTAATATATACTCAATCTAATCAGAACTAGAATCAAAACAGCTTTTGAACAGAAAAAGAACAAGGAATTGCAGCTGGAATGTTCACTGATAAAGGATATGGATGGGCACAAACTGGGAAAATGTGGTTTATTTCATGTTTCATGGCATGCCTGGTTAGCGAACCATGGACTGTCACATACTTTTTGATGCTAGGCAAACTGATTTGGTTCATGAAGTACATGATGTGGCAGAGTGCCCCACCCTGCATGCTAGAGATAACAAACTCACAGAGGATCTCCATCTGACTCGACTCTCCTCAACCTAACCTCCAAATTTGATGATGATCAGATTTTTGGGGTCCAAGTTATGGCCCCCAAAGAAGGTGCTCCTATCCTCCATTGTTTCCAATGAAGGGGTTTGAGGACAAAAAAAGGCAAGGGCAACAGAAGCCTAGCAGAACAGAAACAAAATCCCTGAGAATCTCTGCAGTAGAAACTGGAGGCATTTTTGTAAGCCCAGTAGAACCAGTGCCACTGTGGCAGTGCAAACCCAACAGGACTAAGGTCAAACCAGGGAAGTGCTTTTGGGGAAATGTCAGGCACGAGTTAAAAATGTACAGAATGGACCCCCTGCAAGCTACACTTACCAAAAGCACAGGGAACATCACCCTGCCAACCACTGCGCTACAATCTCTCCAAGTTGGGGAAAGATTACATTTCTGGGGTCTCATAAAAGTCTCCCCGTGCTCTCTCTGAAAGAGACAGCTGCAGTTATAGAAGTCTATGGAACCGCTCAGGAACAAGTCAGTGACACCAAATTCACAGGGAAACTTCTCTTAAACTCTAACCTAATAATAAGTGTTCAATGGCCTGGGTCACACGGGCAGGAAAGTGCGGGGGGGGGGGAGCGTGGCTGTTCGCCCCGGAGCAAAATAACGCACAATTGCGCATTCAGATGTCCCGTCGAGGTCCCGTGTTTAGGGGGGAGGTGCTGATCACACGACCATTGTGCAGCGCAGCAAAGAAGCGGTGCAGCGCAATCACACCAGCAATCGCTGGCAAACGGGATGGATTTATTTTTAAAAAACTGACGTTTGTGCATACGCATGACTGAGCAATCGTATCTGCACATCCGAAGGCGGGTGGTGGGCTTATCGGAGAGGGCGACATGGAGGTGAGGCCAATGGAGGGGGAGGTGAGCCCCCTCGTCACAGCTGTTCTAACCGCCTGCGCGACAGTGGCCATAGCGACCCTCCAGAGGCGGCAAGCCTGGCTGCAGTGGGAGGAGGCCTTTTTGTGTGCATGCGCCATTGGGTGCTTGTGCGCATCCTGTGGAGACTTAGGAATAAAACCTGTTCGCGACGGGACATGGGTGGGCGCCAGATGCCACGGGATTCCACCGGAAACATGATCAGGCGCCCGCTCTTGCCCCGCGGTTTCCGGAAACTAGTACCTTGGAGGTACTAGTTTTTTACCCCGCATCTTCAGCGGGAAGCCTCGGGTTCAGCACGGGAGCTCTACGCTTCCCAGATGTGGTGGTGTGATCGCACCCAGAAAATCCGCCTATCTTCCATCTCTGTAGCGTGGCTAATGTTTCGTGTGACCACAGCCAAAGCAAGGCAAGCCTCCCCCATGCTTGCAGCCCCCCCCCCGGTCTCCAAAGGAAGGCTCTGAAGGACAGAAAGGCAAACATCGCAAGAGTTTCAACAGGGGCTCCCCAAAGTTACCCCACAAAGACAGCCTGGCAGACTCCCCAGCCCTACCAGACCAGTGGAGATCAGAGTTGTCAATTTAAAGTGTTTAGTGATGCAGACTTTCTTGCATAATAAAGAATGACTGTACAGTTTCTTGCCCAACCAAGTGTTTATGGATTGAGGTGTTGATGCATGTTCATATACTTAAATAATGCCCTGGGACTATTTCAAGTATGTTCCTAAGCAGGGGTCATTTCGTAGAAAAAGAGGTGCAGGAGCTCATTAGCATAAGTTATTTGCACATGTCACACCCCCTGACATCACTGGAAGTGTGTCAGAAGGCTCCTAACCAGCAATTTAAATATCTCCAAGTGGTCAGTTGTGAACCAAGTTTCAAACTATTAAAAACATACAAGTCTAAATGACAATGAGCTGCTGACCATGTCTATAGATGCATAGATGTATGTACATTTTAAGAGATGCTACTGAGCTTGGGCACCAGCTACAGAAGAAACTGGCAACGAATAGAGCCAGATTACAATTATTTAAGGGCCCTTTATGACAAAAGGTCAGGTTGAGTCAGACTGCTCTTAGCTACAGCCTGAGAGGATGGATACCATTTTATACAGCTCTTCAATACACTACCATGCTGTTTTGATCTGCAGCAAAATTTCTAACACTAGGTTCTAGCATTAACTATATAAGGCCAAAGTCAACATGAAACCTTCACATCTGAAAGCACTGAAAATAAAACTGACAATCCCAAATTAATCAGCTGCTTCCTTTAACTCTACTGCCCAGCATTGTCTTGTCTTCAGCCCAGCTGCCCCTTCCTCTGGCCAGTATAAACTAACATGGAAGAGCCCTGGTGGATCAGACTAGTGGTCCATCTAGTCCAGCATCCTGTTTCACACAGTGGCCAGCTAGTTGCCCTGGAGGCAAGGCCGGCCCCAGCTTATTTTGCACCCTAGGCGGGGATTCCTTCTGGCACCCCCCTCTCTGTGCGCCCACCAATTTTCAAAAATAAATGCATTTTAGGAAGAATGAAAAACACAAATAATCAAGAAACTCCCAGAGTACAGGGCTGGGTGCAGTTTGGCGCCCCTAAGGGCCGGCCCGCTCTAGGCGATTGCCTAGTTCACCTAGTGAGTGAGCCAGCCCTGCCTGGAGGGCTACCAACAAAACATAGAGGCACAGGGATTCAGAGATTTACAGCAGGATCGCCCTGTCCCTTTGCTGGAGCAATGATACAGAGAAGTCTTGTGGCATCTACAAACAAGATTTTATTCTGGAATAAGTCATCACAGACTACAGCTTGCTTTGTCAGATGCATGGGGCAGGGCATTTACCCAGGAAAGGACTTATATCCACCATGAGAATCAATGTGCTGTAGGGCAAGGAGCTGGTAAATGTGGGGTAAATCCCCTTTTAGCCACAACTTTTGCTCCATGACCTTCAGCCAGTTGCTGAAGCCACTAGGTTCTTGTGAGAATAAAATGAGAGAGGTGAGAACTATGGATACTGCCCTGACAGAGAGAGAATGAAATGTTTTAATTTAAAAAAAATGGATTCTGTGATGGGAAAGATTCAACTGTTTCCCCTCCACCTCAGTTTCCTGCTGTTAGGTCTATGCCCTTTGATATGCCAGGCTCCATTCTTAAACCTGACCAGAAGGATGGAAGGAGGCACTCTGAAGCTCCCCCCCACACCATATTTTTTTCTCAATATGTCCCTGCTTTTTCCTTTTGGTCTGTATGTCTGTTAAATATTCCTTTTATGAGCCAGGTCCATCAGTGGCTATTAGCCACAAGGTATAGATAGGAACTCCCGGTCTGGGGCAAGTGATGCTCTGTATCCTTGGTGCTTGGGGGGGGGGCAAGAATGGGAAGGCTCCCAGTGTCCTGGCCCCACTGCTGGACCTCCTGATGGCACCTGGTATTTTTGGCCACTGTGTGGCAGAGTGTTGGACTGGATGGGCTATTGGCCTGATCCAACATTGGCTTCTCTTATGTTCTTATGTAGGGAACCCCTGCAGCGGATGGACTGGAAGTATTAATGGGGGGGGGGCTGGCCCATGGAAAATGCTGGCATGCAGGGCAAAGAAATGACAGTGGCCACGCATCTGTCACTGGCAGGGGTCTCTATCAGGGGGCAAGGTGGGAGAGGTTAATGGGGCTCTCCAGAGTTGCCCTTCCCTGTCCCCAAATGTCACATGCAACAGCATCTGCCCCAGGACTGGCCACTCCCATTGATCCAAAGTGCTCCTCCCCTCATGGCACCCCTGCCTCGATGGTATGTTGCAAGGCCATGCTGCAGTGGAATTGGCATGGACACGGCCTCACAAGCAGCCAGCTACATTCCCCCCCCCATCCTCTGGTGCAGTGTAACTTGGCCCTTAGGGACCCAACTAGCAGTGCCAAGGTTGCACAGTGGCTGGCTGCTGCAACACAGGAAAAACTCAGGATTGCTCTGCTCATCAGCTAAGTAAAAATGAGGGAGACTTGTCAATAGTTACTTCTACTCTAAATTGTCATTGTAGTTTTCTTGATTATGATCAAATGGTATATAATTATTTCCTGTATTCCATGCCTTTGACCCAGCTGTTTACAGCTTTTATCATCAAAATAATGTATATATGCATTTGGTGACTGAGGAATTGTTAATCTTTTACATTTGAATTAATAAAGCATAAACAGAATATAAAGGGAATCTTACCAGTATTTTCCTCATGTTACTAAAGGGCCATATAACAAGTCCTTCCATTAGAGAGTCCAAACCTATCAGCATCTGTAATTTTTGTTAACAATTCTGGGTTTTTCATTATTCCCCCTCATTAATAATGGTTCAAGTTGGACCGGGGGGGGGGGATGTTAGTATTAAGGTACCACAAGACTCCTTTTCATTTTCATACACTTTAAACAACTCATGACTTATCTGTGGCCTTAAGTTTACCCAGTTGAAAGATGACCCAAATACTATACCTTTTGGATCAAAAAAATTAGACAGGGTTCCCAGATCATGAGCTACTCATTGCAAAATTCAGACTTACACTGAAGAAAGTTGGGAAAACCACTAGGCCATTCAGGTTTGACCTAGATCAGATCCCTGATGAATATACAATGGAGGTGAAGAATAGGTTTAAGAGACTAGATTTGATCGATAGAGTGCCTGAAGAACTATGGACATAGGTTCGTGACATTGTACAGGAGGCAGCAATCACCACCATCCCAAAGAAAAAGAAATGCAAGAAAGCAAAGTGGCTTTCCGATGAGGCTTTAAAAATAGCAGAAGAAAGAAGGAAAGCAAAAGGCAAAGGTGAAAAGGAAAGATTTACCCAACTGAATGCAGATTTCCAGAGAACAGCAAGGAGAGATAAGGAGGCTTTCCTGAATGAACAATGCAAAGTAATAGAGGAAAACAATAGAATAGGAAAGACTAGAGATCTCTTCAAGAAAATTGGAGAAATCAAGGGATTGTTCCATTCAAAGCTGGCCATGATAAAAGAACTAAAATGGTAGGGACCTAACAGAAGCAGAAGAGATTAGGAAAACATGGCAAGAATACACAGAAGAACTATACAAGAAGGACCTCAATGTCCTTGACAACCACGACAGTGTAATCACTGACCCTGAGCCAGACATCCTGGAATCCGAAGTCAAATGGGCCTTAGAAAGCATTACTAACAACAAAGCTAGTGGAAGTGATGGTATTCCAGCTGAGCTATTCAAAGTCTTAAAAGATGCTGCTGCTAAAGTGCTGCACTCAATTTGCCAGCACATTTGGAAAACACAACGGTGGCCACAGGATTAGAAAAGGTCAGTATACATTCCAATCCCAAAGAAGGGCAATGCCAAGGAATGTTCACACTATCGCACAATTGCACTCATTTCACACGCTAGCAAGGTCATGCTAAAGATCCTACAAGCTGGGTTTCGAAGAGAGAGAGGAACTACAGATCAAATTGCCAACATTTACTGGATTATGGAGAAAGCAACAGAGTACCAGAAAAAGATCTACTTTTGCTTCATTGACTATGCTAAAGCCTTTGATTGTGTGGATCACAACAAACTAGGGCAAATTCTTAAAGAGATCGGAGTACCAGACTACTTCACATGTCTCTTGAGAAACCTGTATAAGGGTCAAGAAGCGACAGTTAGCATAGGACAGTGGTGGCAAACCTATGGCATGGGTGCCAGAGGTGGCACTCAGAGCCCTCTCTGTGGGCACGCGTGCCATCGCCCCAGCCAGGCCCAGACTATCATTAAAGTGTTGAATTCTCTGCCAAATAATTTTAAGTAAATGAAAGCATTTGGGATTGCTTTCCTTACTTCGTTTGGATCATCTTAAGTTAGTGTATGAGTTGTTTTTTCTAAAGTAAAACCTCAGTATTCAGGTTAAATTGCTGTGTTGGCACTTTGCGATAAATAAGTGGGTTTTGGGTCGCAGTTTGGGCACTCGGTCTCTAAAAGGTTCGCCATCACTGGCATAGGATATGGAACAACTGATTGGTTTAACATAGGAAAAGGAGTACGACAAGGATGTATATTGTCCCCTTGCTTATTTAATTGATATGCAGAGTACATCATGCGAAATGCCAGCCTGGATGATTCAGAAGCCAGAATTTAGATTGCTGGGGAAAACATCAACAACCTCAGATATGCAGACAATACCACTCTAATGGCAAAAAGTGAAGAGGACCTAAAGATCCTCTTGCAAAACATAAAAGAGAATAGCACAAAGGTTGGCTTGAAACTCAATATCAAAAAAACTAAGATCATGGCATCTGGCCCCATCACTCCTTGGCAAATAGAAGGAGAAGTCATGGAAGCAGTGACAGACTTCACGTTCCTGGGATCCAGCATCACTGCAGATGGTGACTGCAGTCATGAAATTAAAAGATGCCTGCTCCTTGTGAGGAAAGCAGTGGCAAACCTTGACAGCATAATAAAAAATAGAGACATCACCCTGCCCACAAAAGTTCATATGGTCAACGCAATGGTATTCCCAGTAGTACTGTATGGCTGTGAGAGTTGGACTATAAGGAAGGCCGAGCACCGAAGAATAGATTCTTTTGAATTACAGTGCTAGAGAAGACTCTTGAGAGTCCCCTGGACTGCAAGAAGATCAAATCAGTCAGTCCTAAAAAAAAATCAACCCTGAATGTTCCTTGGAAGGCCCGATACTGAAGCTCAAATACTTTGGCCACCAAATGGGAAGGGAGCACTCACTGGAGAAAACCCTGATGCTGGGAAAGATTGAAGGTCAAAGAAGAAGGGGACGACAAAGGATGAGATGGTTAGACAGTGTTATCGAGGCAACGGACATGAAATTAAGCAAACTCCAGAGCACAACGGAAGACAGGAGGGCTTGGCATGATGTGGTCCAGCGAAGAGTTGGACTCGACGCACGAAGAGTTGGACTCGACTGCGACTGAAAAACAACAACCCATCCTTTGTCCATAACCATAACACATGATTGGTAGTTCCCTTCAATTCCTATGGATGTGGTGCCAAATTTTGGATTACGACTGTGGTACAAGTAGAAAATGAGCTTCAGCCTTTTTCCTTGTGCTGCTTTCCTGACCTGCTACAGACCCAGTGGTGCACTTTTTGTCCATTGAGGAAACACATGTTTACGTAACAGGCTAAATATAAATCTTCTGGATTCCAGGTCAGGAAAATTGGGGGTGGGGGGTACTGACAGCCCTGCATCTAGACATTTTTCATGTGGGGGCATAGAGGGGGCACCGTGGTTAAATAAATTAAATTAAATAACATCTTGCTATTTTCAAGGGCAGAGTGTGCACACACATGCATACACACACACACAAACACACAAAGCCCTCTTTTGTTTGGCCTCCCTTTCTGGGTGCCACTGTGGGTTAGGCCCTTGGCATATCCTGGGATCGCTGACCGTTCCTCTATGTGGGATGACATGTACACCTTGTACTACCCACCACTGGACAAGAGATGATTCAAGCTGGAGGAGTGGGGGTGAGTGATGCTTCCCCAGGATTTCAGTATTGTCTTGGTAGGGATGGGAAGGGGAGAAGAAAGAAGGTGCTCAAACCAACAATCTCCTATGTCCAACTGGAGAATGAGCCAGGGAGAGAGGCCACTAAGAAGGAAGATTTCAGACAAAAGGAGGCTTATCTTCTAAACGGCCCCTTGTAGTTCACCAGCAGCTGCCCCTGCCCCTGCCCCTGCCCAGCATGGTCCTGTGAGTTGGGTGCTCAGAGAGAAAGAGACTGGGCTGGAGGGTCGCTGCAGCCAATACTGGTCCAGTCTGGTATCCCTGGTGGTTCCTCCCTCCCTCCTCAGTGCCAAGGATTTCCTGCCTACGGATCCCCACCATATGCAGCTAGAGGGTTTCTTCATCAGGCAGGATGGATAAAAATCAATGTTCTTTTTAAAACAACAACAACGAATTTTTAAAATTTAAGTTGGATTTTTAATTTAAATCAGATTTTTTAAAAAAATGCTTTTTGAGGAAAAATCTATTTAAAGATAGCTTTCTATGTAAGATAAATTACAGTCCAAAGGTTAAAAAGGTAAAGGTAAAGGTTTCCCTTGCTCAAAAGCCAGTGAAATCCGACTCTAGGGGATGGTGCTCATCTCCATTTCCAAACCGAAGAGCCAGCGCTGTCCAAAGACTTCTCTGTGGTCATGTGGCTGGCATAATTAAACACCAAGTTGCACAGAACACTGCTACCTTCCCACCGAAGGGGAACCTATTTATCTACTTTCAATTTCTTGCTTTCAAACTGCTAGGTTGGCAGGAGCTGGGGCCAGAGATGGGAGCTCACTCCGTCACACAGCACTAGGGTCTTGAACTACCAAACTACAAACCTTCCGGTCTGGAGCTCAGCGTCTCAACCTCTGAGGCACTCATCATGAAATTTTTTTCGTAAATGAATTCCATTAATCTATTCACAATGTCATGCTCTTCCACAGGTTTCCATAAGATTATTGGGCACATTTTCTATCTAGAAGATATTATCACAGATGCTTGGTTTTACAGTTCTCAAAACTGTGAATCTGTTTCTGCAGAGATCACATGCTTCTTCTTCACAGCAAAAAATGTTTTAAAATAAACTTACAGAGTTAAGAGACCTCAGTCCTATTGGTCCTCTGCAAATCTATGCACACAAAATCAACCCCTTATCTCTTAAGCTCCACACTGGTGGAATGAGCTCCCGAAAGACATCAGGGCCCTGCAGGACTTCCTACAGCTCTGCAGGGCCTGTAAAACGGAGCTCTTCTACCAGGCCTTCGATTAGGAGCCGCCACTGACCACTTACTAAATATTGATAACATCTGAACAGTTAACATCTGAACTGTTAAGGCCCTCTTTGTTAACCTGAACAATAACATCCAGTATAATTTGACCCTATGGGATGCTACCGCCATCAGCATTTTATCTTTTTATATGTATTTATTTGTATTTATATTGCCATTTGTTGTATACTACGTTATTGAATTGTTTCTTTCTTTCTTTCTTTTTTGGCCCCCCGAAGGGGATTTTTTTATTGCATTTTCTAAAACTAAACACTACATCAAAAAAAGGGAAAGGGACTACACACTATAGGATAAAGTAAAGAAACCTCTAAAAACCCAAGAGTGGGTGTCATACAAACTGCTTTAACAAGATTAGCTAAATATTCATATGAATTCATTGAACATGTTCATCATCTTTCAAACCTCTGCTCCAACTTGAACATCGTCTATTATGACTTTTTAAAGAGTCTAAGAAATCTTATTTTAAACATTCTTTAAACTTCAGAGTTATAATAACAAATCATTTTTTATCTTTTGGCTTCCTCAATCTGTAGCCTTGTTTTGGGGCCGCAGACCCTAAATTTGAGTCTGATTCTTCACCAGAAGATGGCTCTACTCCATCTCCATCTTCCTTCTCAGGACTGCCTTTGTCTTCTTCTTCTTTCCCATCTGTTGGACAACTGTGCAGGTACAGAAATTCATTTGCTTTTTCCAGGGTGTCAATTTTTTTCTTTTCCATTTGCAAACTTAAAGATGACCCCTTCAGGAAAAATCCATCTGTAGTCAATTTGTTTCTTTGGTAAGAATGCGACCAAGTCTTTATATTTACGGCTTTTCTTCCTTATTTCAAATGGTATGTCCTTTAACACCTTAATCTCTTTGCCCTTGATTTTCCGGGTAACTCCATTGGCCGCTTTAAGAATTTTATCTCTGACATTTCTTCTGGAGAATCTCACCATCACTTCTCCTGGCAGATTGTTATTTCTTTTGTATTCTGTATATGATCTGTAGACCATATCAATGTCAGTTTGTAAAGTATCGGGTTCAATTTCTGCCATTTGTTCCAATTAGCTTAGTGAGATTTTCCCCTTTTTCCTCAGGAAGTCCCTGAAATCTTAGGACATAGCTTGCCTTTTCCATTTGTATCTGTAGCAGTTGTGACTCGTCTATTTGTCGCTTCTTCTCCATTGTCTGCATTTGTTTTTGCAGCTTTTTGGTGTTGGTGTCTACTTCTTTAAGTTGCAAGTCCGTTTGACCAATTTTTTGACAGTCTCGTTGATTTGAGTTTGCTGTGTATCCAGCTTTTGATTTATTTCCATCACTTGTTCCAGTAAGTGCCTCACTTAATATCCTTTGAAGGTCTGCATTTGTGTCCTGTATGGGCATAACACTCACTGGGGTGGCACTTCCAGTGAGCTTAGCTTTTGTTATCTTCTCCTTCTCATTTTCTTCGAGGTGCCATTTTAGAGGAATTGTTTACTTTTTATCAAAAGTTATCACAGTCTCTGACATCCTCAGTTACGCTTGGTAAGTTCTTAGAAATCTTTTAATTCAGTCTGTTTCACTTTAAAAGCCTGCCCCCCACCTTTACGATTGAGTTTGTTTTCAGTTTGTCTTATCGGAGGGGAGTCCCCTCCCCCCTTGCTTCCCGTGGGGTGGCTTTTGGCTTTTTTCAATGTTCTTGCTTCACCTTAACTCACAGTTCAATGGTTATATGCTTTCCATGTCGCTTAAGTTGCAAAGTTGCTAGATCACCCGGCGCTTGATCTGGTGTGCACTTTTAGTTCCATCTGGAAACTCCGTAGCAGGACTGTCAGGGCATGGATGGCCCCTCCCGCCGGCTTTGTTGCCAGAGGAGCAGCCATCTAGCACCCCATGGATTGGAACCCCTCACAAGAATTCCGTGGGGAGTGCGGACAATCGCACCCCCTTTTAGCCACGGGTTCTGGTGATCATCTCCTAGAGGTCCAGGAGAGTGACCGTCATGGCGAGCGCCAAAACTGGAAACCATTATTGCATTGTTTCAATGCATCTGTGTTTTAACGTATTTTAAACTACTGTAAGCCGCCCTGAGCCTGCTACAGAAGGAGGGCAAGATATAAATTGAATAAATAAATAAAGTGCTAAGTTTCAAGAAGTTCAGTGAATATAGGATTGTTTGGAAATGTTAAGAACTAAGTGTGAGGAGGAGGGGGCAAGCAGTACAAATGACAGTGAAACTTTTTGAACCGAATACTCCAGAAGTCTTGAGATCTTTATGAGTGTATCCTCATGGATGTTTAAGTAAATACAATAATACATATGCTATATAATGTTATTGTTTTAGTTACATAGAACACTTTAAATGGTTATTGTTAACGATGATTTTTCTCCTTCCAATAAATTACAGCAGAAAAGTTGTCCAAAAAGAAATGATTAACAAGCTGTTAAACTGGAGATAGTTCACCTTGCAATGATTTCATAATTATTTATTTCACATGGTAAATAACCAATCATTAATTTTCTGATGTAACTAAAACTATCCTGAAAAATTATTATACGAAAATGAAATCTTCATCTGGGTTGCAAATATTAAGGCCAACAAGCATGAGCCTTTATGTAGAAAAACATGATTTAAATTGAGTCTTACTGACTAGTGATTTAAATCCTGATTTAAACCACAACTTAAATCAATTTAATTTAAATCAAATCCACCCTGTCATCGGTGGAGCTACCAGTGTTTTTACTTGCACTGGGGCTGGGGTTGATCCGGGGTTTGCAAATTCATGAGAGGGCATTGTCCTGTGGGCCCCACACTAGCTACAGCCCTAGGTACTGAACACTTTCTCTATGAGCACCACAATCACAACCCAAACTAGGTATCACATTCATTGGAACTGGGAACCTACTATTACCTCATATGGTTTCTTACCTTCTTAGTTCTAAGCAGATTACTAAAATATAGAAAAAGCTAGACTCCATTTGAATGGCTGTGAAAATCTATTAGAATTTCATAACTTTTTATAGCTAAAAGAGTGATAGATCTGCTATTATTTTCTAATAAAGAGGTAATGTCTTCATAAGATCTATATTTTGAAGCAAAGGAAGAATTAAAAGATTTGTAAACTAAGAAAAAAGATTGCATTCAAAGGTCACATGAAACAGGGTGTTTACAGAACTGGGAACCTGAAAGATGTGTAACTGTTACACAGGATACAAGTTGGGTGCAATATGTGAGGAGAAAGCTTTTATGAGTATTGCTACTATTTCTTGTTTGTAGACTGGTGTCTCAATCAAGCACTAGTTATGAATAAATCTTAAAGATATTAAAGGTATCGATAACATGCAATGAATGATCATTTAATTCCACTGAATTAAAATTGTTTGCTTATCAATATTATGTCAGAGGCAGTGCTGGAACTTATATCCTAACTCTGTTTAGGATTCCACTGCAACTTTTGTTTTGATTATTAGAGAAACTCTAAATATATCTAACACTAGTTTTTCAGCTTAGTTACACTTCTCTCTGGTTGTGCACCCTTTCTTTTTTTGCTGAATGTGCTCACTGAAAGACAGCAACTGGTAAGATTCCAAAGATGTCTATTATAAAAGCAAAACTTTTATCAGAGCCCCCCTTTTTCCAAAAAAGAAGTCATTACAGTGGATTACAACAACAGCAGATCAGCTCTGGGCTGCTGGAAAGCAAATTGGACATTAATTGCTGCATTTGAGTGCTTTCTACTGCACGATTATCTATAATAACATTACCATAAAGGCCCCATAAAAGGTGCAATACACTATTTCCCACCCACTAAGAAAATAAACACTTTCACCTGCAAGTAATATCTGCTTATAATGTATACAATATTTTATAGACACTCCAGGGTGTAAAAACAGAGTATAGCTTATTGTAGGTGGTGAAGATTGTGCTCTCTTGTCTAAGGGGCTCTCTTGTCTAAGGTAACCATTTGAGATGGCCTAGAAAGCATTAAAGCAGTCTTGTGAAACTCACAGCCAGGTCCTAGCAGGAGTCTATGTAGAAGTGTAGCCCTGTGCAGAAATCCAGCCATACACTATAAACTATGTTCTAGATAGCTTTATAGCTTTCTTCATTTGTGGTTCACCACAAAAACATCAAGTCAGCCAACACCCTATATCAAGCATCTCATGGACTATAATATATAGGTGATGCACTCTATACAGTTCAGGGCCTCTTCCAGTCATGTCTGCAAGAGCCCTAGTATTATTTCTCTCCGTTTCAAAGTCAGGTTACTTACCTATTGCCCTCTTGTGCCTGGAGCCGCTTTCCGCCCCCCCTGCTCAGGTCGGGGGGGGGGGTCTGCTGTCTGGGAAATGCGAGCAGGAAGAATGGGGAGAGAAAAAAGAGAGGCAGGCAGCTCTCAACCCGATCAGGAGTTGTGCTACTAATCGCAAAGTTCTGTCGGGTGAGCCAGCAGGTGCTCTCTGCCCAGCTTTTTCTAGCATGCTCCCAGTCTGCCTATTTTATAGGCGACTGGGGAGCCATGCTGTTTACATCAGTTGAGCACCCCCCGCCCCCCCCCCCCCCCCCCGGGCAGTGATGCTGCTTTTGTATTCCAGACATACGGCACGGCTACTGGCACTAAGTTGCAAAGACAACCCCACCTCCCAAAAACAATGAAGACAAAAAAAATTTCTCCACATCCAGGTAGGGACGGGAAAGTGAATGGGTGCATCCTGATTGCATACTGCCAGCTTGACCTGTGAGCATTCACACATGCTGATTAAAGCACCTGTAGATTCCCACCAAAATTCAAATGGTCAGGGAAGATTCGGGGAAGGGCAGATTTGGGAGGCGGCATCACCCCAGCCCCATAGTAGCTACAGACCTGCTACCCACAATCTCCTACTAATTTAAAAAAATATGCAATGACTCATCCCCTGCCAAAATATTCAGATAGCAGAAAATGGTGTGCAGACACAATTTCTTGGCCAGCTTGTCACTTATTTCCTAGCCTAATGTGTGAAGAAGGGAATTGAGCTTAGATGCTGTGAAGAAACACCTGTTTTGGGTAGAGATCTAAACTGAGTAAAACCTTTACCAGGAGATTTTAAAAGTTTTTTTTCTCTCTGGGCAGAAAACAGTCAGGGAGGAGGAAGTCAGTTGATGGCTTTCTAGGCTCACCTCAACTGCCTCTTAAGAAATGGTAATAGGTCTAGCTAGAGACAATAGAAGGGTCCAGTTTTCCCCACTCTTCAAGCAGGGAACAGGAACTTGGAGGTGTTAAACACTAGAGAGACTTCAGGAAGGAATTCCTGAAGAATCTCCATGAAAAATTTCTCTGATCCAGCCTGACCCAGCCTTTGGCTGAGGTAGTGGGTATCTACCAGCTGGTCTCCGTACTGCTGCTACATGAGACCATCATGGCTTGGTGTTGGCCCACTTAATTCTCCGGCTATAGAAACTGGAATTAAATGTATTTTAAATGTTTTGAATTGGTTTTATTGTATTATTTGACTGCATTGTTTTAGATTGTACTATTTATTGTTGTGAGCCGCCCTGAGCCCGTTTGTGGGAAGGATGGGATATAAATTGAAATAATAAATAAATTAAAAATAAATAAAGATTTTAAAATAATTCTAACACAAATTTGGTGGAAGAACTTAGCTCTCTGGCTGCAGAAGGGGCATTTGGCTAAGTCAATGAAGGAACAGATTTGGGGGCATATTACAGGATATAAAAATTTGACTGCATGGAGAATCAATGCAGACATGAGATGATGAGTCTTGGGAAGTGCTAATGCCTTTCAGAACTTGGTATTACTTCTTGTCCACTAAGAGCATTCTCTACAGAATTAAAACTTGATCTTTCCATTCCTTCGCTTCTGCCACTTCATTTATATTTGATATTTAAAGTTTAAATTATCAGCAAGAAAACTTCCATTCTCTCCGTTTAGGAAACATGTATCAATGAGGTACCTTGCCCCCAATGCCTACATTTCCCACCTAACTTTAAGCAAAATAGCCTCCCCCTTCTATTTAAGGCTGCAATTCTATGCATAGTTACAGGATCGTAAACCCCAAGAACACCCCAGGAACTCAGTGGGACTGACTTTGGGTAAACATACAAAGGTTCAGACTGCCTGAATTCAACAATACCACAAATTTTGTTTTATCTATCAGCATGAGTAGAGAAAGAAAGGGGAAAAAATGGGAACAATACATCAAAGAACTATACAAAAGAGATGAAAGGATGACAGATTCCTTCAAAGAAAAAAAAACTTTTGAAGAAGAACCTATGGTTTTAGAAAGTGAAATGAAAACTGCATTGACAGCAATTGGGAGAAATAAATTACAAGAAGTAGATGGGATATCGATAGAGCTATTCCAAGCCACAGAAATGCAGTACATCAAAATCTTAAGAAGAATATACCAACAAATATGGAAAACAAAACAATGGCCCACAGACTAGAAATGCAAAAAGCAGTGGTTTAAATGGTGTAGGTTAGGCTGAGAGACAATGACTGCCCCAAAGCTACCCAGTGAGATGCAGGCCTGAGAGTAAAGATTTGAACTTGGTCTCCCTAGCCCTAGGCCCATACTCACCACTGTATCACATCAGTGGGAGAACTGGACTTGGAGTTTGCGCTCTCCCTGACACCAGTTCTTGCCCCTCTTCCCCCCCCCCTGTGAAATTAGAGTAGCATTCACATATTGTGATTTTTTAGAAAGTTCTTCTCGTGGATATATGGGGAGATTGCGAAGCAAATCCCAATTTCTTTCACTTATAAGTATTATGCAGTTTGCCTGAGACACTGTATAGTGTTTTCAGCTTGATCAGAAGAATCAGCTACTGGCCATTGTCAGAGACAATATACGAGGCTTAACGGTCCAATGGACTGACCCAGCATAGGAAAATCTATCCTCCTGTGCAGCATCCTGTGAGATCTCTCCATCTCACCAGCAGCTGCTGCAGTACAAATCATATTGTGTATAATGGCATGTCTGCCTTGGGGGATTTATGGGTATGCACTGCAGGCAATGGTGGTGTAGAGATGACGAAAGATCAGCCGGGATGCATACACGTTTCGAACTGCTGGAAATCCCCACTGGGCCATACTGCAAGAAAAATGAGAAAGTCTACTAGCTGCTGCCAGCCCATACACTGGAGCGTCTGTTTCTCTTTGCAATGAGGAAAGTAAAACAACACTTAGCGGTGATGAAAAGAACTAAAAGTGCAGCCCTTGGTGATCACTTTCTCCAGTGTTCCAAACGATGGCTCAGTGCCAATGGGGGAGGGGAAAAGAAGAACCTCTGAACTCTCACACATTGCAGAAGAGCAGCTGAGAACAAACTGCATTTTGGAATGGGAAGAGCTGGGTGGCTGATCCTTATGTGGCACCGAGGCTGCAGTCACACACACTAAATAATCCACTTTCAGTGCACTTTCCAGCTGGATTTTTACTGTGTGAACTGGCAAAATCCAGTTGGAAAGTGCATTGAAAGTGGATTGAAAGTGGATTATTTAGTGTGTGTGATCGCAGCCTCTATTAACCTTGCTGCTGAGTTGTGAGTCAATTAGGGAGGAAAGCTCATACATAATTCCAAGAACATTTGCTGACTAGAGTGTTGACTAAAATAAAATAAATCTCTGCAGTTATAAGAAGAATAAAAAGCAACATTGGTTTAATGAATAATATATTAAATGCTCATTAACTGCTCATAAAACAAAATTACCAATGTTGTTAGAAAGAAATTGCTCAACAGGTTGTCTGTTTTGGCCCAAATTGGCCATTATTTTTATTTATTTATTTATTTATATTTATATCATATTTTGAAGTGTATGCTACTGTTATGAAACAAACAACAGGCAGAAGCCCAAAATAGTTACTGAGACGACAGTCATACTAATAATCCAGCATGTTATTTCCTGTGATCCACATAGTTTGGCCTAGAAAGGAGACATATGAAAGAGATCATAGGTGATGAGTATTTAATGTATATGTTTAAATTCCTCTCCTATCTTGTCTCAAAGGCTCAGAGTACGTTACAATATACTCTTGTCTCCTCGAAGCAATTATAAGATACTGACTTGCCAAAGGCTGCCCTGTAAGCTTCATGACAGATAAAAGGTTTAAATCTGGGTCTTTGGGGAACTAGAGCAGGGAAGGTAGGGCATTTCCTTAGCAACTGCTCAAGCAGACTTTCAGATACAAAATATTTTTTTCTCTGACTGGCCAAACTCTGAGTTTTTTGCTTCTTTTCTCCGACTTTCTAGCAACTAACTCATTGTTTATATTCTTAAAAGGTCACATTTACAGTATGCGTGGGTCCCTTGTCCAAACAAAAATACATATTTTGCTAAGCTATGCGGGGCGGGGGTCAAAGGGATTTCAAATTATAGCATAGCACAGCAAAGGGAATGGAGATGCATTGATCATGGGGAAAATAAAAACCAACTATTTAAATCCTTATGGAATTAAAGCACCGGGACAGCTCCAAAGACACCAGGTAGAAGGTTAAGAAAATATAACAGTGCCAGTTTTTAAAATGACCACAATACTGTCAGAATACACACTGCAATTTTTTTTAAAAAAAAAAAAATTACAAAGGGAGGGTATAATGAAACACATCACAGCAATTTATATCAAGGATGAAAGCTGAAGGATATAGAGATGGGCAGCATGTCCCTGAGGGCTGTTGAGGTGGCATGACCACAGCGCAGTTGTTTCGTTCCCTAAAGGGAAGCCACAGACCAGGGACCAGGCCTAATACCTGGCTCTACTAGCCACAGGAGCCGTGACCATGCCAGTGGGTCCCTTGGCAGGAGGCACCTTATTTTTCCCTGTATTCGTGTCCCCACACTATTTCCTCTTTCCCCGTCCTGACAACCCCTATGTCATCTCCCCTTTCCCTGCCTCATTCTGACCTTCTCAATCATTATCTGCCTCCCATCTTCAGCTATCTTTATTACTTATATACTTCATTTATACCCCACCTTTCTCCTCAGTGGAACAAAGCAGCTTACATTATTCTCCTTTCCTCCTTTTTTCTCCTTGCAACCCTGTGAGGTAGGTTAGGATGAAAGTATGTGACTGGCTCCAAATCACTCAGTGAGCTTCCACAACAAGATGGGGATTTGAACCTGAGTCTTCTAGACCCTGCTCTGAAGCTCTAACTGCAACATCGCATTGGGTGGCCACTGTTGAACAGTAGCAAGCAGCCAAGCCTAGGTGAGCCATGCAAGTCAAGTGGTATCAAGTCACCCAGTGATTGTGGTCAGGCCTGGCCCCAATAAGTCTTTCCTCAAAGGCCAAACAGCCCTAGAAAGGGCAATGCCCCCACCCCCTGTCTTTTACATACAGAAACCAAGCTTTGGAATGCTGTGGTTGCCTAGCAACTGCCACTAAACTACATGTGCTCCTTTTATCATTTTTTTAATCCCCCAATGTATTTTTTATTTAGATTCCAGATCTCTCTGCAAACCTGGGGTGTTGTTCCTCACAACAACTTCATGAGGTAGGTTAACCTGAAAGCATGTGACTAACCTAAAATCACCCAGTGAGCTTCTACAGGAAGATGGGAATTTGAACCTGTATCTCCCAGACCCTTCTCTGAAGCTCTAACCACTACATCATAAGGTGGCTCTCACAGGGTGGCTGCTGTTGAACAGTAGCAAGCAGTTATACCTACTTGAGTTATTCAACTTGGGTGCTATCAAGTTACCCATTGGTTGCTGCCAGGCCTAGGCTTGCCAGCCTCCATCAGGGACCTGGAGATTTCCCAGAATTAGGGTTGCCAAGTCGCGGTGGGGGATCGTATGTCTTCGCAGAATCTGTGCGGCGGGGACGGCGAGATGCGTTGCACCCACCGTTGCTAGGATTTGACACCAAGTGTTGCTCTGGCAACGGGGCTCCAAACAGCCCCGTTGCCAGAGCAACGCAAAGCTTTTGAGCAGGGGAAACCTCAACCTTTACCTTTGCTACATGACAACCTGGTCCAAAATACAAAAAAGATTTTGAAAGATGGTCCAAATTATATCTATCCTGGCTAGGAAGAATTTCTGCTATAAAAATGAATATATTACCAAAATTAAGCTTTTTGTTACAGATGATCCCAATTTCAACTCCTGAAAAGACTGAGTTATTGGCAAAGACACATAAATAAGTCTGTATGGAAAGACAAGACGTCAAGAATAAGATTTAAAGTATTGCAAGGTGAGAAGAAAAGAGGTGTTCTGGCAGTACCTAATATTAAATTATATTACCAAGCTGTTTGGTTACTTTAAATATCAGAATGGATCAGAAGTCCTAGTGAAAGATTGATACAATTAGAATATTCAAATCTTGATGATGGACTACATAGCTATCTGTGGATTTATCTATATATCTAATTCCCAACATGCCCCCTCCATGTGGATATCTAAATCAGCACATCAGGGGCTCTTGGGGGGTCAGGGAGGTTTTCCTGCACATTTGGGTCAATCCCCATATGTGCAGAAAAATCTGAAAACTTGGAAAAAATATGCGGGGATATTTAAATCCCCCCAAAAGTAAAAGAGCGCAGATGCAGGGAACGCTCTGAGAACGGCTTCACCACTGCCACCAAGGAGGGGGAGGGGTGGGAGAAGGCTTGGCCAGCCGGCAGCTGTAAGCCACTCAGCCCTCACGTCACAGGGAGGGAAGTTTGGCAGGCCCAGTTCAGGCCTCGCTGCCGCTGGGGTAGAGGGGGGGGGAGAAAGTTTGGTGGGTCGGCCAGGCCTCGCCACCACCGCTGCTAGGGAAGGGGGGAGGGAGAAAGTTCAGCAAGCCCAGCTCAGGCGTCTCGCTGTGGGTGCTGGGGGGAGGAGGGAGAAGGCTTGGAGGGGCGCGGGCCTCGCTGTGGGTGCCGGGGATGGGGGGGCAGGGGAGAAGGCTCACCTGCCACTGCTTCCTTCTCCTCCTTCTCCTCCTGTGGAGCTTCTCCTCCCCCCACCCCCACGAGTATCACGGGTCTCCTTTCTTGTTTATATATATACTAGAAATAAGGCCCATTGTGGAAATAAATACAACAGAAAGAGGCTCTGGGAGAGTGCACTGGCTTTGGGCAAACAGTGTCAATTTGCTGTGGCGACCTCAGCAGGGTATAATGACAGAGTCCACTGTTTTCTCCAGAGGGACTGATCTGTGCTACCTGAAGAGCAGTTGTAATTTTGAGTGCTCTCTAGCCCTCACCTGGAGAGTGGCAACAATTGTTACCCAGGCTCCACCCCTCAAAGCTGGTAACTTTATCTCCTCCCCTCTCAGCAGCCTCTTTCTAGGCAAAATTCTGTCTTTCTCATTAGCGGGGAGCAAAGCAGTGTGCCTCAATCTCTTTGGCTTTGCGATCTGTACAGCAACACTGTAAGGTAGGTTAGGCAGAAAGTCTGTGGCTGGTCCGAAATCACCCAGGCAGCTTCCATAGGGATGCTCCTGCTG
>NW_015170905.1:855051-926853 GCF_001447785.1 Gekko japonicus | reverse complement strand
AGCCTTTGCCTAGAGAAAGGGCAGTCTTTCCCTGCAGTGGGAACCAAAGTAGCTGACATCATTCTCCTCTCCCCCGTATGATCCACACAACTACCCTATGAGGTATGTTGAGGTTGAAAGTGTGTGTATGGTCCATAATCCCCAGGCAGCTTTTAAAACATTAACCTGGGACCTGCACACCATCCTCTGAAGCGCTCTCTGTGGCAGTAATGGGGTGACTGCTGGCACCTTTTCCTATCATTTATTGCCTTGTGGTATTCTGCTTGTGGTGTGATCTGTTGTCTTTGTGGTGTGGCATGACTGTGTTATTGGGTTTGTTTCTTTTGAAGGGGAAGTGATGTGTTCTGAGTGAGGACATATTTTACCTCAGAATACAGTAGGTTCCATATGCAACTGACAATTCCAACCTCCTTGGGGGGGGGAGTTTGAGGTGTGGAATGGAGTGAAGTCCAATCAGCTTCCATATGCAAAAGACCTTGAAACGCTGGGCGGGACTGCACAAAGCAGCCAGTCAACCCAGCCAGCGTCTTCTGACTGACAGTTCTTGCGGCCAAACACTAAAGGTGTGCATTTGAAACGTTGGAGCCCACTATGGCTTTATATATAAGGGAGAGATACCAAGACGCAATGCATATAATCAGAGATAGCTTATTTAAAATTTAGGAAATGCTACGAAAGAGAATCAGCCCTACAATTCCACTAATAACGTCACCAATAAATTCTTATTATGGCAATTACACAAGGAGAAACAATGATTTTATAACTTACAGTGATATGATAAACTCGCAAGGGGCATCAAGATGTGGCAAGAGGTTAAAGAAGGAAAGGAGATACAATGGTGGATATACTTTCAAATTGCTTCCAGATTAAAAAAAAATGATATCTGCACCAAGAGAGGGTTTATTAATGAACTGATTGATTTTGAAAAGTTTGTCTCACAATCTAAAGACCATTTATCAGGATGGATTTACAAGTTATTGCTTCAGTATGATTCTGAAGGAGAACAGGTCAAACCCTGCATGCAAAATTTCAGTAGGAAATAGAGTTTCAATGTTGGGAATGTAAAAAATATACTATTTTCTTTTTACTGTATGTGGTAGAATTGCATCAAGATGAAAAGATACTGGAAAAATATACATGAAGAAATTCAAAATATTTTAAAAACCAAATTTCTGATGAAACCAGAGACTATGTTACTGGGAATCCTTCCAGATAATATATAGACAAAACCTCACAAAACCTACTTCGATGTAAGTTGAGAGCTGCCAGAATAATATTTGCAATGAAATGGAAGACAGAAGACTGTCCTACAATAGAGATCTGGAAAGAAAAACAAGCTGAGTATGCAACATTGGCAAAACTAACCAATTATATAAACAAAAGACCACTGAAAGAATTTCAGCAGAAATGGCAAGCTTATTACTCATAATATGGAAATAATAAACTTTTTAAAAAAGTTTTGGAATTATCTGAATGTAGATATTGATTATACTTTCAATATTTTATTCTGTATTCCACTAGTATTTAAATAATTAGTAAGAATAAAGTGTAGATAAACAATTAAGACAATATTTTTAGAATGATTTAATTTTAGGATAGAAGTTCATTCAGTGTTTAAAGTTGTAATCTCTTTTATCATTAATAGATTATTGCTAACGTTAGGAAAGTTCTTGTTTATTCTTTAAAGAGAGAATTTATCACAAAATTCTGTAATATTGATGTTTTATTGTCTGCTGCTATATTTAAATTATGTAACACATTTTACCTGTTGTATGTAACAACTCATAATATCTGATGAACCTGATGAATTTATATTTCCCCCCTACCCCTTCATTCCTTCTGTATCACACTTATTTGGAGAAAATAATTAAAAAAAATAAAAATAAAAAAGCCCAGACTCTCTCTTCCTATGTACCCTCTATTCCCCCCCCCATGAGCGGAGCAGTTCACATCCTGAACAGAATGTAACTGTTGTAATCTTAAAATGGGCAATGGGCAGTGCAAGACCCTGAGCAGCTCTGGAGCGGGGCCTCATGTGTTAGTAAGCACTGCAGCCACTCATGCACACAGCTTAGAGAGGACACTGGTAAGAAACCCTGTACTCTCTCTGTGCTCTTATTAGGAAAATGCTGGCAGTGGCTGCTTTGTAAAAATGAAACTAGCAGAGTCAGAAAGAGACAGACTAAAACAAAGAAATAAAACAAAACTTATTTTTTTCTTTAATGACTTTGTCTTTCTCTGACTATGCTATTATGAAATATGAAAATGAAACAAATTTCCACTTAAGACTAAAACAAAAAAAGAAACAGAACAAAATAAAATAAAATCATTAAATCATTAAAATCATGATAGATTGCTTAGGAAAAGAATTTGTTTTATTTCCATAATAATTATGATATTTATGAAACCCCTCAATTTTTGTAATTATTGACATTAATAACAAAATTAATGTGCAAGTCTACAAATTAAATCATCCAAAATTAAATCATCTCATTTACTGGAGATGAGGTTCACATCTCCAAGAGTCATGGCTGGGTCTGTGCAGCAAGGTGCATCCTATAAATGAATGACACCAGATACATTTAATCACTTGTTTTTTACAACTGTGCAGTCAACTGCATCTGTTTGAGAAATGACCACAAAAACAGACCAAAAGATTAGCTATGTTCATGGGTACACATGAAAAGCATACAGAGTCATCTGAATAGTAAGTCTCAAACAAAAATCCTCAAGCTATTTTTAAACAACATTATGTCTTTTAAAAAGTGCAGGAAGTGGTAGTGGCAGATGACTGCAGTTAAGTCTATAATCCATTAATTACACATCACAAAAGTACAGTGGAAGTTCTTCCTAATGTTTAGCCGAAAACAATTCTGATTTAATTTCAACCTGTTGTTTCTGGTCCGACCTACTGAGGCAACAGAAAACAACTCCATACCAGAGGTCATTTCGGGGGGGGGGACGCGGGGGAACACAGTTCCCCCGGGTGAGGTATGGGGGGCGGGGCACATGACGAAGCCCCACCCCCTGCTTCCGGTCGCCCCGCTTCCGGCCCTCATTCAGCCAGGAGGAGGCAGGAGAAGAGGGAGGATAAGTTGCTTCCTCCCTGCCTCTCCCCACCCCTGCCTGCCTGGGACCAGGGAGGGCCTTTGCGGGGCTTCCTTGCAGGTCCACCGCCGGGCCCCTCATGGGTCTCGGCAGTGGAGCTGCAAGGCCGGCGGTGGCGGTCGGGACCGTTGGGGGCGGGGTGTGTGGCCTTATGGCACATTTCCGGTGATGTCAGGGGGTGTGTCCTTATGACACACTTCCGGTGATGTCAGGGGATGTGGCATATGCTAATGAGTTATGCTAATGAGTTCCCCTAGCTCTTTTTCTACGAAATGACCCCTGCTCCATACCATTATATGCAACTTTATTTCACTACAGCCAGAGCTTTTTTAGGGGGGAACATGCCGGAACAGTGTTCTGGAATCTTTTCAACAAAATTCTTTTTAAAATGTTTAGAAGTTCATGAGTTTTCAGTATACATATTGAAATAGCCCTGATTACAGCTGATTGTAGCTTGTTCATACCCTTGGGAGAGTTATAGCTCTGCTGTCACTTCCATCACTAGCCAGACTTCCAGTGCACAGAACATTTGCATTTCTTGAGTTCACACCACAACAAAATATGATCAGGCAAGAAAATATAACATTGGTTTCAGTTTCATCTTGCCTTCACTTTGCCAACCCACACAGGGCATATGCTCATTCTCCTGCTGACTTCTCCATATGCATCTCAAGATGGCCAGCTTTGATTAATTAATCTGCTTCATCTTCAATCAAATGAGGAACCAATTAATCAAGCTCCTTAATTCATTAAAACCCGTGTCCCTAAAAAGGAACCTTTATCTCTGTCTACCATGAGCAACCCCTATCTCAATGCTTATTTTGCTTTCAGGGATCATGAGTCATGTTTGGAAAATGAACATGACTGGCATTTTGATGTCAGAAGGTTACTTCTCTGTCCTACTTCCAGTAGGATCAACAGCTTCAGGCTAGATATGGGATGCACAGATAAAAATAGTACTAGACAGTTACACAGGTAAGAATGTTTGTTCCATACATAATCAGATTTTCTTAAAAGAACAACTGCAGTCTGCAGCTGTGTCCCTACAAATGCTGAGAACAGTGAACATGTCACATGCTGTTGATGAAAGAGATGAAGAGGTGAATTTTTATCAGCATAGATGCATTTCTTTAGCAGATGAGGGGGAAAAAATCAGTAGGACCATGGTTTTCAAAAGAATTCATGAGCAGGACCTGCTTTATTTTCTTTTTACAGCATCAAGTGAAAGTACGTTTTTTCTACATATAATAAGAAAACAAAATAAGGAACTGGATTCATTTGTTTTTGAATGAACAAATATTTCTCAATACTGTGTCCATTGCAATCATTTCAGAGAGACATTTAATCTACCATGGGTATGTGCCCTTCTATAGTAATGCCATATAGAGGCAAGTTTGTTTTTTCTGCTGTTGAACAACTGATAACCTTCCAATACTATACTGTACCTGTACTGAGGTAGAAAATGACACAGTTTCATTATTTGGAAATAATCTTCAAAAGAGAGTTTGAGTTATGGAAAACACACACAAATACAAATCATTCTGGGCTGTGTTAGTGTTCATGTGCACATTTTTTTTTCTGAGAGAAGAATTTGTATTTTCATTGTTTATTTGTATTATATATTTGCCTCTAATCACAGTACACATCAGCAAAGATTCCCTTTCTCAGCCTTATTATCTTATCTTCTTGGCTACAGGTGGGTGAGCTATAGAAAAACATATCTCCCTTGGCAACTGATTATTTGATTTAGTAACTGCAGCATTCAGAAATAATTTAACAAGTTGATTGCTCTTTCATCTTCCTTTGCATTCAGTCTAAATCCATAATAATGACAAAGATCTAAGGGTATGTCTTTGATTGTCATGAAGACAAAATGGCAGAGCAAAGTTTAAGAGAAGAATAAAATAATAATAATGAGATGTATTTAAAACCAAACCTCCAAACACGTCTTCCATAAAGAAACCTTTCTAGTTATTTAATCAGTCATCCTTCCCAATATATGTGCTTGGTGACCTATGACCTAAGGAGATATTTCCCATACTACTAAATGTGAGGCTTAGATATTGATTCTCTAAGAAACCAGGATTTTGCTCTGAAATCTGGCCTTAATATGATTTATCCAGAACTGATAACAGGATCATGGTTGCAATGAACTTTGACAAGCGGTCAAATTAATACTGCAGGCTGAACAACATGGTCGAAGAAGAAGAAGAGGAGGAGGAGGAGGAGGAGGGATGGGCACAACCCAGGAAAATGGAGGTTCTTGGTTCATAGGGCCAAACAAACCATGAACCTTCATGAGTTTTCCTATTCACCAAACCTGTTCATTTCATGAAGTTTGTGAAGCTGCACCCAGGATTTGCGTGTGGCAGGGAGGTCTCTCACCACCAAACGTAGACCTGGCTGGGAGGCTTCTCCCGCCTGGCAGCTTAAACCACCAGGCAGGAGAAGCTGCCCCCTGATCTGCATGCAGCAAGTAGGTCTCTCACTGTCACACACACACCAGGATGGGAGGCTTCTCCTGCACCCCCCAGATATGCATGCATTGGGGAGGTCTCTCACAGACCTGGCTGGGAGGCTCGTCCTGCCCAGCACCAAGAACCTGCCCCCTGGTTCTGCATGTGGCGAGTTCTCTTCCAAGTGTGTGTGGGGAGCGAAAGGGATTACTGAATCTATTTCAGCCTAACAGCAGGGCTGGTGTGTCCATCAACTGTTAGGCTGAAATAGATGCAAGCCATTTCAGTGATCCCTCTTGCTCCCCCCTGCTTCCCACCACAAGCCCCATGAACCTCCGGAAAACACATGGAGGGTCATGGATAGGGATGGGCATGAACTACAGTTTGCAAACCATGACCTGGAGATTTTCATCACAAACTTAGGTTTGTGACGAGGTTTCTGCCCATCCCTAGTCCTAACAGTACAGAAATAACACTGGAACCAAAAATCCCAGAGAACTGTCAGTTTGGACAGGCACCTCTTGTGTTACTGTGTTGGAGCCGAAGCCATGCCCTAATATAGACATGGATGCTTAGAATCACTTTTACAGTGATTTTGGGTAGAAACTGGAGCCCAAACAGTAGCATATAAAATATTATGCTGTTGACCATACAAAGGAAGAAGGCCAATTACTAGTATTTACTTGAGGCCTTGCCAGTCCTGAGGTTTCAGTCAGCCTACCAATTACAGGGGTTGATATTGCACATGGTTATCTGTCTGTCAGGTGATCTCAGAGTCTTGAGCATACACCATCTATGGCAGCCCTGAGGTTCTCATTTGAAGCCCCAGAGTCTTTCAAAGTGATCTAATGTCAGCATTATTCATCTCATACTCTTTCCTTAACCATTATATATTTTAGCAACATTTCTGATTTAGAACTGTATTTCCTTCCTTGTATGTGTTTTTTTTTCCTTGTAATTTGAGTGCATCTGCTGTCTCAACTTGGCAGCAGGAAACCATTCCCACTGGAGGATGGAGAAGTGCTTATTCTAGACACACTTTCAGTGACAGTAAAGGGCAAACTTTGCAGACGGCTTGTGGGTAGGGAATTCTAGAACCTGCCAGTTTCATGTTCAGGGAAAATAAAATACCAGTTTAATAAAATGATTCAACAAGTGCAGGCAAACAGCATAGAATATAATATTTCTCCTCATCCTTAAAACAACAACAACAACAACAACAAAACCTCTCTAGTATCAGGGTGTCAAGGTTGCAGCAAGTTTGTTGAGAAAAATTACTTTCCCAGTTATGCTGGTTTAAAAAAAACACACCCTCTTAGAGTGTGAGTTTTTAAACACCTCTGTAAAAAAATACTCTGATGTTGGGGCTCAGCTGATGCATAGCTGGTTTTGCCAGTTCAGGATATCTGTGTGGCTTTAAATAGCTGATTTAATCTCATGACAACTCAGTTTTGCAGTTACATAGGAAATGGTAATAACTCCAAAGAGAAAACAGAAAAGATAAGAGTGCATAGCTCTTCAAAGGTAATATAAAAAAGTAAAGAACCCCCCTTTCATATTTAAATCCTGTATAGTGTAGCTTATTGCTTTCTTTCACTTTATACAGACTATGCTACATATTCGTTTTCTGTAATGATCTTTGATCAAATGCTGGACAAAGATGTTTTTTCATACTATTTCATTTATCCATATTCTGTTTTCCAGAGTTTTTTTTTCTGTGCGGATACTTATTTCCACCAACAGGGAGCTCACTCTCCTCCAACAGCTTTTCCTACATAGTCAGTAGATTTCCCAGGTTTGTAGAAAAATCAAAAAAACTAAAAAAAATCCCTTCAGGGATGGCTGAATTCCCCCCAAAACCTTTTGAAATGGCCTCTGCAGGGATCTGCTTCAGGCATCAATGGTGAGAGATTAGAATGTTGGGGGGGGGCTTCTAACTGGCTTTGTCAGTAAAAGGGTGGGGGAAGGGCCCTTTCCAGGCCTATGTTGGCCTTTCAGGGAGGGAGGGAGGAAGGGAGCCTTGGGGCCAGGCCTCACAAGAGTTGCCAGTGCCAGGCTGGGGGATTTCTAGAGATTTTGTGGTGGACTCTAAAGAGGGCTGGATTTGGGAAGGGAGAGGCCTCAACTGGGTATAATGCCACAGAGTCCACCCTCCAAAGCAGCCATTTTCTGCATGGAGACAGACCTCTGCTGTCTAGAGTCCAGTTGTAATTCTGGGGGGGTCTCCAGGTCCCATTTGGAGGTTGGCAACTCTTGGCCTGGCAGTAGTCTAGGGTTGCCCAGTCCCCCCTGATTTGCATGACTCACTTAGCCTTGGCTGCTTGCTACCGTTCATCAGCAGCCACCCTATGAAAGCCAGTGAAGTGCAGCAGTTAGAGCTTCAAAGTAGGGTCTGTAAGACCCAGGTTCAGATCCCCATCTTGCAGTGGAAGCTGGCTGCGTGATTTTGGACCAGTCACATATTTCAGCCTAACCAACCTCACAGGGTTGTTGTGCAGATAAATAGGAGGAAGGAATAATGAAAGCTGCTTTGGTCCCCACTGTGGAGAAAGACTGTAATTTTCCTAGGTAGAGGTTGGGGGGTGGAGATGGAAAGCAGAAGACAGAGAGGCAGATAAAGGTAGGTTGGCTGTTGGGTGGGAAGGAAATAGGGTTGCCAACTCCAGGTCGAGAAATTCCTGGACATTTAAGGGGTGGAGCCTGGAGAGGGTGGGATTTGGGGAGGGGAGGAACTTTGGACTGGTGTAATGTCATAGACTCCACCCTCCAGCCATTTCCTCCACGAGAACCACCATTGCCAGCCTCTGGGTGAGGACTGGAGATCACCCAAAATTACAACTGTTGTCCAGGCAACAGAGATCAGTTCCCCAGGATAAAATGGCTGTTTTGGAGGGTTGAGTATATGGCATCATACCCTGCTGAGGCTGCTTGCCACCCCAAGCCTCACTGTCCCAAGGCTCCACCCCCAAATCTCCAGGAATTTCCCAACCTGGAGCTGGCAGCCCTAAGGTGAATTGATCTCTGTAGCTGGGAGATCCGTTGTGATTCCCAGACCGCTGCCACTGCTGCTGTGGGGGGAGAGGAAGCAGGTGGGTGGCTAGGACCACTGCCACCACTGCAGCTGCTGCTCTGCAGAGTGGGGGAGGAAGCAGGCAGGAGGTTGGGAGAGTGATGGGGGCAGAAAGAAAGAACAATGGGGTGGGGGCAGAAAGAGAGAGAAAGAGTGATGAAGTGGGGAGGCAGAAAAACAAAGAGAAAGATAACAGGTCAGAAAGAGAGAGGAAGTCACATACATGGAGGAGAAATAGTGTGAGAGAGGTAGGAGGTGAGGAGAGGAAGCAAAGGCGTGACAAATGAGATAACCATCCCACAAGTTTCTTGCAGGTCTCCACTTGTATATCTTCTAATTTGCTAATTGCAAATAGCTAATTGCTATTGTCACTGGCATCTTCCTCCAAATGAAGATACAAGAAAATAACTATCATTTTAACTAGGTTTGCCAATTCTGGGTTGTGAAATTCCTGGAGATTTGGGGATATAGACTGGGGTAGACAGAGTTTGAGGACTTCAGCAGGGTATAGTGCCATAGATTCTTTGTCTAGGCCTGGTAGATATTTAGACCCCTTCCAGTCTGGGTTTAGGCCTGGTTATGGAACTGAGTCAGGCTTGGTTGCCCTGGTGGATGACTTGCACTGGGAAATGGACAGAAGGTGTACAACTCTGTTGATTCTCCTGGCTCTCTCAGAGACGTTTGATACCATTAATCATGGTATCCTTCTGGAATACCAATCTGGTCTGGTATTGGGAGGCACTGTTCTGCAATGGTTCCAGTATGACCTTAAGGGTAGGTTTCAGAAGGTGGTGCTGGTGGACTTCTGCTCAGACCCTTGGCCTTTGGCCTATGGTGTCCCACAAGGTTCCATCTTGTCCCCCATTTTCTAATATCTATATGAAATTGCAGAGTGAGATCATCAGGAGATTTGTGCTGGGCTTTCACCAATACATGGATGATACTTAGCTCTATTTCATGCTTCCAGCTGATCCCTGTGAGGCGGTAGGAACCCTGAACCAATGCCTGGAGGCAGTTTTGAAGTGGATACAAACTAATAAACTGAATCCTGACAAGATGGAAGTGCTACTGGTGGGTGGAAGGTCTGACTCAGGATTTAAGGTGTCACCCTGTTCTGGATGGGGTTGCACTACCCTGGAAGAGGTCTGTAGTCTGGGAGTGCTCTTGGATCCAGGTTTACTGCTGGATAAGCAGATGGCAGCTGTGGGCGGGAGTGCCTTTTACCAGCTTCAACTTGTTAGCTAGGTGCAGCCCTTCCTGGGCAGAAAATATCTGGCCACTGTGGTGCATGCCCAGGTTGCATTTAGATCAGATTATTGCAATGCACTCTACATGTTTGGAAACTTTAATTTGTACAGAATGCTGCAGCCAGAATGTTGACTGGAGTGGTTTGTAGGGATTAAATCAATCCAGTCTTGGCCCAGTTTGCTTCTGAGCACAATTCAAGGTGCCAATTGTGACCTTCAAAACCATATTTGGTTTGGGACCAACATACCTGAAGAACTGCTTAATCTCTTATAAACCCACTTGACCTTTACAGTAATCTTCTCAGGCCCTGATTCAAGTGTTCTTGCCTTGTGAAATTAGGTGGGTGGCAACCCAGGGAAGGCCCTCTCAGTCATGGCACCAAAACTCTAAACTCTCTCCCCAGAGAGATTTGTCTGTCCCCTTCTGCTGTGAATTCCACCAGTGGGCAAAGACTTTTCTGTTTTGTTTGGCATTCCTTCAATGAGCCCTCCTTCCTAATTGGTTTTTTAAATGTTTTGTATGCAGTTAAGACGCTGAACTGCAGGGTGTGGAAGGTCGGTAGTTCAGCAGTTTGAGACCCGAGTGTGCCGCATGACAGAGTGAGTTCGCGTCTCTAGTTCCAGCTCCTGCCAACCTAGCAGTTCGAAAGCAAGAAACTGCAAGTAGATAAATAGGTACCACTTCAGTGGGAAGGTAACAGCGTTCCGTGCGCCTTGGTGTTTAGTCATGCCGGCCACATGACCACGGAAACGTCTTCGGACAGCGCTGGCTCTTCGGCTTTGAAATGGAGATGAGCACCACAACCCTAGAGTTGGATTCGACTAGCTTTCAAGCAAGGGAACCTTTACCTTTATGCATTTTAACCGTTTTAAAAGTTTTTTTTAACATTGTTTTAATGATACATGTTTGGGAGAGGGGTTGATTTTACTGGTTTTATAATGTAATTGTATTGTGTATGTTTGAAATTGTTAGTTGCCCTTGAGGTAGGGTTTCCAACCCACCGGTTTGCCAGGGGTCCCCCCATTTTGGGGGGGTTCTACCCGCTGCCGGCCAGATGGCCGGCGGAGGAAGCCCCACCCCCACCCCCAACACCCACAGCCACCCCTCTCCCTTCTCTCTTGAGAGAGAGGGGTGGCTACCTTTAAGTGTGTGGAACCCGTGTTTCCTCCCAAGCCCGATCTCTGCTTGAGATCAGGCTTGCAGGGAAATGCCAGCTTCATGCACTTAAAAGGGAAATGCGGCTCTTTGCTCTTAAAGGGGAAATGGCAGCTCCTGCACTTAAAAGGGAAACACCGGCTCCTTTAAGTGCAGGGAACTGGCGTTTCTGGAGATCAGGTGCGCGGGCGGGTGGATGTCCCCAACGTGACGTCATCACATCGGGGATGCCCCACCCCCTCCAGGAACGCCCCCAAAGTCCCCCGCTGGGGGTGGAAGATGGACTTGGCAACCCTACTTGTTGGCCTTTGTAAAGGCAGAGAGGTGGGATACAAATCTGGCAAATAAATGGTGATGATGATGGATTCCACCCTCCCAAGCAGTCATTTCCAGGACAACTGATTTCTGCAGTCCAGAGAGGTGTTGTAATTCCTGGAGATTCCAAGGCCCCAGTGGAAGGTTATTACTACAACAGAAATACCATGGTGTGGAAGACAATATTCAAATATTAAAGCACCATGTGAAAAGTATATTAAGATTGAAATAAACATATTACTTATATAGACAATATTTTATTGTGTCAGTTGCTGTAAAGGTACAATACATTCACAAACTTAAATAATATGAACAAAACAAAATTCATGCACAATATTTCAAAAAATTTAACACTTTAAGGAGTTGTCAAATTCAGAACATGAAGTTCGCAAGACTACGGGAAGCCAGTAAGAAGAATCCTGTTTCTGTGCACCTTCATCAGGTTTTTACAACCTCAGCTTTTTGTGAATCAAAATCTAGCCACCTGTGAATTTCTGTAGGCTGTCACCAGGTTTTGAAACTCCATCAGTGATTCCCTCTTTCAACTATATGTTCTAAGTCCTGAGAAATATGGAGCTGATCTTGCCCTTATACTATGCTTACAAAAAAAAAATGGTTGAAAAAGTTTTTGATTCACAAAAAATTGAGGTTGTAAGTCCTGATGAAGGCGCACAGAAACAGGATTCTTCTTACCAGCTCCGCATAGTCTTACAAGCTTCATGTTGTGGATTTGGCAACTCCTTGAAGTGTTCAGACTTTTGAAATATTGTGTATGAGTTTTGTTTTGTTCATATTATTTAAGTTTGTGAATGTATTGTACCTTTACAGCAACAGACACAATACAAATATTGTCTCTATAAGTTATGTGCTTATTTCAGTCTTAATATACATTGCACATGGTGCGTTAGTATTTAAATATTCCCACTGGGAGGTTGGCAACTTTAGGTTTAACTAGGTTATTTGAATGGCATATCTACATCATACCTTTTTAACATATTTTAAGGTCAGGCTGTGCTAGGTGGCCCCAGCAGCTGTCATTTAGGCAATTTCACCATAGCTCCAAACTTGGCCAGCAGTTACAGCAGCAGCCTTGTTTATGCCTGTTTGCACATAAAACATTCCCAAGGGGTTACAATTTCTGTTCCCTTCTCCAAATATGTCACACAGCCATCTATTTCATTGATGCTGCTTAGCATCAAAAATGTTCCCTCTGAACCCCACCCAACCATGGAGTTACAGGAATGGCCCTCCGTCAGCTTACAATGGCTCATGGTGCTCACCAATTTTCCTTACCCATCATGAGCAATGTGCCCAGTTCATGACAAAACTAATTACGGCCTAACCACTCACAGGCCAAGCTGTTTGAAGTGTTATGCACCCCACAGAAACTTTATGAAGGAGAAAAAAAAAAGATCCTCCAACAGGTTGATTATAGGGGAACCCCAAAATTCCTGCTTAGCCCTCCATCAACTGGCTAATCCTGTGATGCTCACAGGAGGGTGGATGGGGGGGCGTGGCACATGACAAATGCTTTTGTGGGAGAGGCAGAACATGCTTATAAGGCCTCCAGGCCAACTCCATTAGCTGGATAATTACCAGCTCCACCAACAATGCCCTGTGCCTCATTTGAAACTAGAGAGGAATGCTGTATTTTTTGACACTACACCTGGTTTTAACATCTGTGAAATGCCCTCATCATCTTTGTTGTCTTCACCCAAAAAATAACTTTACAAGGTAAGCTGCTTTTGCTTTTATCCCCCCCCTTCCCAGTTTATGGTGAGGTAGATGAGAGATCAGTTTAGCCAAAGTCATATAATGAATTCAGAACAGATGTGGAATTTGAAGTTTTCTTCTAGATAGAAGTAATGGAACACAAAAAGCATCCCCTTACCATATACCCTCTTTAAAAAAAAGAAAAGTAAATGCCACAAATATAACAGGTTTCAGTTATGCAACACTTCTCTATGTTTTTATTATATCTAATGTATATCCCTTTTCATCCCAAGAGTTTGGGGTGGGAAACAATATGATCATCATAATAGTGCTAAAAAAAAGAGTAAACAAAAAAGGTTTTTTACTGTCTTCATAAAACAGCTAAAACAAGGCTTTGGTGAATATTTCAGAGTCAGATCTCACCCAATTTAAAAAAAAAAGATCTGGATCTGAACGATCTGGATCTTAACTTTGGTTCCTAAAGTTTTACATGTAGACTGGATCTAATATCAATTTTTGAAACACAAAAATTGTCTCCTATTATAGAAACTGGATGGTACACTAAAAAAGATCATATTCACATAACTGTCATGTTTATGACAGACATTTTTTTCCCCAAAACATTCAAGTATTGATCTAACTCTGCTCCAGTGGTGAGGTCAATGGGAATTTCACTATTGATTTCAGTAGGAGGAGAGAAAGTCAATGCCTAGCTCTTGTGAAAATTTCACAGCTGGTCATTACTGATTGAGAGAACATTCAACGAACAAATGATATGGGTTCAGCTTAGAGCTTCATAGCCCTTTGCGCGCCCCATGAGCCACTTGACTCTCTTCCTGCTTTGGAAATCTATACATTTAGCATTTAAAGCTACTTTGCTTTCCTTGCCTCATACCTAGTTAGGGTTTATTTTCCCCCATGTGCTAATGGTTTAATTATATTCTTTCCCCTTCATTTCTTTAGGAGTCATCACTAAGATTAAAATCCTTGTTCAAAGCAGATCTAAGCAAGTAGGTGACTTTAGGGTTCATTTTCTAATTGATCAAACAAACTGCTAATTAAATGCATCTGTGCCTAATCAAAACATGGCTACATAAGCACAGTGTATCATTTAACTCGGTGCAGGAGATTGTATTCATCAAGGGGAATGAAGACTCAGCTTGATTAGTAAGTGGTGTAACACATTCAGATCCTTTATTTAGGCCAGCTTATACCAGAAGCCATGTTTAATTATTTATACAGATCTTAAAAAAATAAAATATGTACAAGTCCCCCCATTACCAAAAAACACTCTAAGTAGACTAACAATACTATTAGGCTCTTGCCATTTATAGTCTTCTGTGCACCTTCATTCAGGAGCAACATTGTCCTGTGTGAGTACTATAAATGGATATATGGAGAGACAGCAAGGAATTGAGGCACTCTTGGTAGAAGCTCTGGTACCTTTAAAGTCCTATGACCAGCAAGGTTGTATGGATCAGCCAGTCCAGTTCCCCTGTGTTGCTGCAGCTTGCCTGTCTACTTTGGTGCAGAGGAAACAAAAAACAAGGAAAGGAGAACAAAGACTCCTTTAGTCTACTTCCAGACACATTCAACTCTGTGGCTGTGCTTAACTCTCTCTTGAGTTTGTTTTTCCCTCCATTTTCCAGTCTAGATCCCCTTACTTGCAAACGATATGGGTAAGTGGCCAGTATGTTCAATCTTCTCTTTCTGTCTTCCAGTTATCCTCTTGATATGTTTACCTTTTCTAATCTTCTGTACAATGGCAGGCAATGTTCCCTGTAAGCTGTGGAGTCTTGTGAGCAAAAATTCTATCTTGTGAGCTACTGGCATGAAAGTTGTGAGCAAGCAATTTGGCTGCTGCATCAATTAGCTTGCTTTGGAGCCGTCCCTTCCTGAGCTAAGACAAAAATCTGTGAGCCAGAGGCTAAAAAACTGTGAGCTAGCTCACATTAGCTCAGCTTAGAGGGAACACTGATGGCAGGTATACTGACAGGAAAAAAGCACAAGAAAAAAAGTGCACCTGTGTAATTCCTGCTTGCCAAACACCAAAAGAGATCTGCCTGTGAGTTCTCTGTGTCTATTTCCATCAAGCTTTCACCCATCTTTCAGGGCTCTACTTCTCAGTCTACTGCCTGCCCCATTCTCTTCAGCCACTCTGCTTCATTCCTCCTGTCTCCTAACATTTGAACATGTTCTGTGAGTCAAACTGCTCTTTCACATTGCTCACAAAGGCTGCACTGATTGTCAGTACTTTGTGAACAGCTGCAAACATATTACCTCTGAAGCGATTTTCAGATACTGTCTTCATAGAGTCAAGGAAGGCAGCCATGTTAATCTGTTGCACTGGAGGGGGGGGAGAGAAAGGGTACTGCAGCAGAATAAAGATTAACATATTTATTGTGGCATAAACTCTAATGCAACAATAAATCTGCTAATCTATATGGTGCCACAAGCTCCTGTAGCCTCTGTATCTGTTACACACATTGCTTAGCAATGAACATGCAAAGGAAGATACATGAAACATGTTTTGAACTATCCCTCATCTCATTTTGTACCCCATTGCTACTTTGCCATTTATTGCATAAATGTTCTGTACATATCCTTGAAAAGTACCAGATCTTTTAAAAATGTATATTCTATCAGTTAGCTTTTGTGGCTTGTTAAAAATTAACATGCTATGTGCTTTAAAAAAATGTTCTCACTACAACTTATTATTAGTATCATTATTACAACAAGTGGGGGTCACTCCTGCCTCCTCTACTTATTCCTTTTGAACTTCATACCCACTCCCACTTGCTTGCCTGTCCTCTCTCCCTTCCCATCTAGGTTCTTCCCCTCTTTCGTCAGCTGCCATTACCTCCACCCACTACAGCTTCCTGGGATCTGTTTCCTTTATGTTCTCTGCACCTGCACAGACAATGCTTCCCTAGTTTGTTTTTTAACCCTTCCCCATTTTTCCTGTTTTCAGATATTTCTGAAATTTCTTTGTAGAGAAATTTTTGTCTACATGGTCCTCATCCACAGATTTAAGTTTTCACAGATAGGGCCATATTAAGAATAAGACATATTGATTATTATTAAGCATTGACTAGTTTCAGACATAGGGTTGGAGTAGGGTTGCCAGACCCCCAGTCCGGGTGGGGGTTACCCTGATTTTCTGGGGTTTAGATCTGCTGCCAGTGGGGGAAGCCCCACTCCCAAACAGGAACATCACTGGGCAGTGCCCCTGACACAATGACATCACCTGGAAGTGATGTCATGTCACCGATATTGGGTTTGGGGGAAAACTCTATGGTTTTGAAGCAAAAACCCCCATAGAGTTTTGCCCAAAACCTAGAGTGTCACTTCCAGGGGACATTATTGTACCCTGCATGCTTTACATGCATGGCAGAAGATCCCAGGCCAGACCCGGGACCTCCTCACTGGATCACAGGTAGGACCTGGCATCCCTAAGTTGGAGCCATCCATCTTTTTTATGCACCCATCCCCCTTTATTGCAGCCCCCATCCCCTGTGGTGTGCTATCTTGGCTGGTGGCCACCGAGACTATACACAAGAAGCTAGAAACACAGTCCGACATCAAGGTCAGTAACAAAGGTCAGATACCTGGGGAGTCAAGTCAAGATTGCAAGTTTCCAAGGACAAGGAGTGGCTGCTGCACACTCAGAAGCAGGTCTGATTACGCAGAGTTGCTGCCGCACTGAAGCAGCTGCACGGAGGGTTTTTGAACAGGTCCTTCCTTCCCTGGGAGTTGAGTCTGCAAAGGCTTACAACTTTTCCCGTTGCCTTTGGAGGAGCTGCAGTCTGGCAGTCCTTCTTTGCCCCTGCATAGTCAGCCGCTAGCGTGCCCTACATCTGGGGCACTCAGGAGAACTAGGCGGAGAGTCTGGCCTCGGGGTGTCTGCAGCTGAGGGTGCTGGCCCAGGAATGATCTCTCCTTCTGCCTGCACCTCTTGTGCAACTGCTGGGGACTCTTCCTCCTCAGGTACTGTTGAGGGTTCTTCTTATTGGCTGACTCCAGAGGAAGCTGAGTTGCTCCCTGCCCCTTCCTCATCTGAGGAGGACTCAGTCTCAGCCGAACCAGTACCCATGACTTATGGTTTTGGTACATGAAGTCATGATCCCTAGCATAGTCTTTTTGTTGGGAGGAATCATCCTTCCTTTTTCATTAGCAGAATAGCTTGTTGAATCTAGCACACACTGCAAAATCATGATTTATTTCAATTACAATGAGTTTGTGAAACAAGGGATTCAGATCACAGATTGTCATACCAATCTTGCCTCAACAAATGATAATTTTATCAGCTTAATTCTTTTCACTGCCTCTCCTGCAGACACTGGTTGGCTCTGCAGCAAATGCTGCATACAAAACCAGTTAAGATTGTGGTTAATAAACCAACTTCCAACTATTTACATACTTAGGTAAAAGATTCTATCCTACACACTGCAGAGTGTGCCCAACGTGGCTAACAACATAAAACAATATTGGTTTTACAGCCTGGTTTGATAAACCCTAAGTAACCACAGTTAATGAAGTGGTCATGGCTGGTATTAACATGTAGGAGAACTGGGCAGTTGCCTAGGGTACCATGGTTTTAAACGATGCTATATTAGACAGAAGTGAATTTATATTTTTAATTTTATATAGTTCATTTCAAATGCCAGTTAAATAATGATAAATAATTAAAATACTTATGAGAGGGCAAAGTCATAGTTTAGACTCCAAAAATCCCTAGGCCTGCTCCTTGTTGTGACCTGAATTAGGATGGTCACACAAGTTATAGTTAATTCAATTAAATCATGGTTTGGTGTAATGGCTGTACCATGCCTAATAGCAGCAACAGACCAAGTAACTGATAAAAGAAACGACGAGGAACCAATTGTAGCTAAGAGTCCCCAGTGCACACACAAAAAAGGCTGGAATCAGGTTCATTTAAGTAATCTAAAATATTCCAAGGAAGCGGCTGACATTTTTTTTTTTCATTTTATTGTTTTATCCAAGTGATTCAGGTTGCAAATGTTAGGCACATTTACTTATGTGTAAGTTCTGTTGAAGCAAATCTAGGATTCATGCTGAATAACAAAACAACAACAACAACAGAATTCATTTGAACTGTACTTTTAAAACAGTTCTCTAGGTGACTAGATAAATGTACACATTTTTATCCTTCAAAGGAAAATTGTCTTTTCATGGTGTGCAATTTGGCATTAATTATGAAAGTATCTGCAACTTATTTACTTTAGACCTCCCCACACACACACACTCCAAAAATAAAATCATGCATTAATTCATTCAATACTCAAGCAAATGCCCTCAGGGATACCAAGACTCAGAAACACTTGACAATGCCCTTGTAAACTAGCGGGCTTTGCACACTGGCAAATTCAATCATTTCTCTGTCAAGCTGCATTGTTATTTGCAGTTCTTTAAAAGAGCTGAAGTTCAGTCTTTTTAATTCAGAAGCAAAATAGTGAGACAATCTGAATGGCTTTGTTTAAGTGGCATCAACTCTATTAATATTTAAATAGTTAATAACAACAGAATAAAGACGTTAGTACATAAACTATTACTCTTGTGGCATCATTATGTAATGTATTCTATATTATAGAAAACTTATTCTTTCCCATCATTGTGGTAATATTTTTAAAGCCCTTTTTCTGCAATGTCCCCTTGCATTTCTGCCTAGCTTATAAAACTCTGGGGTAAAATACTAAAACAGTCAGAATTTGGGATTCCAATTAATGTTTGATTTGAACTACTGCTGGAATTGCTAGCATCAACAATCAAAAGAAGCAACTAAACAAGGACCCAGTAGCCTAGTTGTATACATACTTTAGTTTATTCCACTTTAGCATAAATTACATGGAATTTTAGGGAGAAAATGGTTCACGATACAGCAACTCTATATTGAAATGTTTATGTTTGTATAAGGTACTTACAAAGATGCAGGCGATTAAAGGAATGCTCATGAATTTGTGCTGTATGTGCAATCTGGATCAATAACCAATATTGTAATTAAAAAAAATCTTTAGCTCCCAAGTCCTGACTAGGGGTGTGCAAAAAAAAAAAAAAATGCCGGCATTTTTCGGCTTTGGCTAAATTAGACTCGAAAAATATTGTTAAATGCCGAATTTCCACAGTCCAATACTGGTAAAGTATTTGGACTGGGGAAATATTTGGTATTCCCAAATATATTCGTGTCTGATATACACCACCAGAGGGAATGGAGGTGTGTTAAAATGCCTTCTTTCCCTCTGGTAGCCCCTAGGGATTTCCTTGTCAATTTCACTCCCTGCGAGTCAGCCATGACTGAAATGGAGAAGGGAAAGCTTCTGCTCTCTGCCTTCCTTTCTCTGGCTGACATGGGGTAGCTGGAGAAGGACAGGCAGGAAGCCAGGCATGTTTAAAATGCCAGGCGAGTTTCTCTGCAAAAGCAGAGAGGCTCAGGGAAGGAAGGGGACATGTCTGGAGGCCTGCCCTTTTCTTCCCCGGCCAACCGACCATGGCGGGCTGGCTGGGGAAGCAAAGGGCAGGCATGCAAACATGCCTGGGTTACCCGCCTGATCTTTTTTCTTTTCTTTTTTTCTTTCCGGTTTGGCTTTTTCTGAATGCACACCCCCAGTTCTGATACACTGGCAGTTAAATTTGATGTTGGAAAGTTCTGTTACAGAAAGGGAGAAATAAGGATGAGGAAGGGGCAGTGGTCACTTGCACTATATTCAAAAAGTTACTTTAAGAACAAATCTGAATGCATCAACTCAGTGCAACTTTTCCTTTAAAAATGTCCATAATCTTCTGCTGTGTGTATAATTGGGCTGCTTGCCCTAGTCACCTTCCTATTTACCCCATTTTATGATATCATCATCAGAGTTTATTACGGTCAGAGACCCATCACACAGCATACAGGAACAAACAAGACAGTCCCAGGTTACCAAAGCATTACAGAAGTGAGACATCATAAGAAGTTTTAAGGAGGTGCTCGCGCTTTGTAAATGCAATAAAAAGAAATTTAGCAACATTCCTTGATATTGCGGAGGATTTATCCTCCAATAAGTATTTCAGCAAAAGTTCCTCAGAATGGATTACTAGTTGTCCTTGGAACCTAAATGATCTTACTATAGGTGTGATTAAGAGGGCTCTTTCTTCTGCATAATAAGAGCAATGAAGTAATATATGGGGGAGGGTCTCAATTGACTCAGAAGGGCATGAGCAAAGTCTCAAATGCCTGGTATTTATAAAGAGGCGGGAGTACGGTGTAAGACGTTTGTAACTCAATATCTCTGAGACGTTGATAAGCAATAGTTTTTGCCCTAGCAGAGCCGCCTTCCAGAAGATGGTACGGGTCTAATCCTAATGTTCTCAGTTTGTTGATGGCTCTAGTGAACCACTGGGGGTAAGGAGATGCGGCCAATAGAAGTGGAAATAACCCAGCGGGAAAAAGGTGGACTTTCAGCCAAAAACAAAGAGAATGCAACCAAATGTTCAGTTCGACTGTACTGAGACCAGCTTCTTGTCTCAGAACGACATTGGAAGTACATCTTGGAGTATTAAAAAGGGATCTCAGAAATTTTGATTGGACCAGTTCTAGCGCCTGAAGATTTGTAAAACGCATAGTTTGTGTCCCATATCTCATTTGAGGTAAAACTTTAGCAGAAAAAAGTTTCAAGGCAGCTGGGATAGTGCACCATCCATTCTGAAGAATCTAAGTATAGCAGAAGCGGTTCTTTCTGCAGAAACAGCCACTGATTTGATGTGAGCTGCCGGGTTACCATTATATGGAAATGTAACCCCCAAATATTTAAAAAACTTTACCATTTTATGTTATATAATTTACTCTTTTCAATGGCAAATGGCTTATGTGCTGAAACTTAAATTCATACCAGAGTGGAACACAAGGAGATATTTGTTTGGACATATTAATCAGACCATTATAGGATATGACTTCAAACCACCATGCCATATGACAAATTGCTTTTCCAGTTCCCCTCAGTTTCACAAGTGGTTCAATATATGGCAAAAGGGAAGTTGCTGTTCACAAAACACAAGTCTGTATTGATATCTTTCATAGCTAGGTTTCACTTTTTAGGTCCCGGTCCCTGAGGTTGCTTCCAGCCTTTAGCTGGAAGAATCTTTGCAGCCGCCACCATCTGCAATATTAAGTACTAGGGAAAGCCATTTTGTTAAGACCAGCAAATGTATTAGAAATGACAAAGGAACTCTCACCCATGTGATTGTCAGGTTCCCTAGTGCCCTTCCTCCAGTAACTTTTAATTAAGGGGCAGTTCCATCACAAATGGAGCAAGGTACTCACACATTTGCCACATTCCCAACAAATATCAGAGGAGTTTCCCTCAACAGCTCCTGTGTGAGATACCACCTGTACACTATTTTAATACAGTTTATTCTGATCTCCACATTCTTAGAAAAGTTGAATATTGTCAAAAAGGTGGATTTCCAGAGGATGTGGTCTATGGGGTCATGAAGAGTGGGACTCGACTGTGCGACTGAACAACAACAATATGAATTCCATCCTTGCTCTTTCCTTAAACAGCACCTGCCTTGACTGTTCCTTCTACTGATTTTTTTTCAGGAGCTCTGGACTCTATCAGTTTCTTCAGGAGCAATTATAACAGGCCAAGCAGGCTTATAAGGAAGTTGCTGGCCATAAATGGCAACCTGGAGAGCTTTTAAAAGTTGAGGATCAGGTATGACTGTTTACTCAGCACATTCACAGCCAGCGACCATCTCAAAAATTAGATGATTGATTTATTGGACTTTACTGAATTACTGAGCAAATTAATCCAATGGCATATTGGTTATAGCTTCCCCCTACACTGTGTACCCATCCTGTTTTTCACTGGCCTGTTTTAGTTCCTGCTGTACCTTCACATTTGCTAGGTGCAACTATGCGACCCCCACTGCCAATCATGTTGAAAGGGCAGGAAGAGTATGACGAAGAAAAGATTTTGGATTCTCACCAAGACTGGGCCAGCTTTAGTATCTTGTGGTTTGGGAGTGGTATTTCCTGGATAATCATTCTTGGGAACCTTCTGTTAACATTTATGCACCTGAATTGCTACACCAGTTATATTGTTCCTATCCACAGAAGCCAGGTCCAGACTCACAAACTGGGGGGGAGACTGGAGGAGTGATATCATGGGCACCCAAGAGTTGTGGAGTTGGGGAGTGCAGAAGCCTCTTCAGATTAGGAGGAGGTGGTTGAGGTGGGCCCATGTTTACGACTAACAATGGGTACTCCACCAGAGGAGGTGGTTCCTTCCATTTCAAAAGTTCTTCAGCCCAAGGCTAGTGTACTGCTGTGGCAGCCATTAGGGTTGAGGCTGGCAGTGGGAAGGGCACAACAGGCAGCATTACCTCAATTATCACCTGAGCGCCCTTGGACTGCTGGAGGTAGCTGGGTTAGCAGGAAAATGCAGGCCAGGCATCAGAGTGTCTGGCTTGCAGCTCAGCAGCATTCAATCCCAGCTAATACAGATAAGTCCCTGCAAGATCTGGACTAGGGAGATTGCAGTTAGTTAGATATTCTGGTGTGCTGTAATGATTTGCACTTGTGGTGGAATGACTCAACATAGGCCAAAGATTGGTGGTGGGCTATAAGCAACAGCTGAGAAGGAGTCAAAGCAACACAAGTTAGCTGTGTTGTTCCTGTGATTTATTGTATCTGCCTTCTCCTCATGCACTTTTAATTGTGCCTCCCCTCGAAATTCTGTAATTACCTCTTTTGGAATTTGCTGCCTTGATAAACTGACTAAACCATGCTTGGATTTAAAGTGTGATTCTGTTCTTCACTGGACAAGCTCCTTGCCTAGGACTGGTGTGTATTTCTACACTGCTGCTGAATTAGTATGCCAGCAGGAGCAACACAAGTTGTTTCACATCTATCTTAGAGACAAACTTCTGTATTTCCTCATACTCAATTTGGGCTCCCTTGTACCAATCTGAATAATATTGCTTAAATTCTCTGCTTTGCTATTTAATTCTGCTTTGCGATTAATCCCCCTCCATTATATATGCTTTAAAGGCCTCCCAGCCCAAATCTTCCTCTATATAATTAACTTTTGAGGACTATATGACCTCTTTCTTCACATCCAGCACAAATTTCTTCATTTTTAAAAAGTAAATATGTATCAAATTTCCATATTGACCTAGCCTTGATATTTACGAAAGTAATTTGTGCATAATTTGGTGCATTGTCTGAATAGATCATTGGATCAATCTGCACATACTTTAATTTTTATATTAATTGTGAAGATATAAATATGAAGTCAGTCACTGAATAGACTCCATTGAATAGAGTCATTGAATAGACTCCATACAAATGTGAACAAAGGTAGATTTCTAAAACTTTGTAGATTGTTTTCTAAAACTAAAACTATCAATCATGTTCTGGTCATTAATCCATTTCTGAAAAACAGTAGGAACAGTAGAGCCAGTTTGGTGTAGTGGTTAAGTGTGCGGACTCTAATCTGGGAGAACTGGGTTTGATTCCCCACTCCTCCACTTGCACCTGCTGGATGACCTTGGGCAAGATGTAGTTCTGGCACAAATGTTCTTGAAAAAAAAGAGCAGTTTCTGTCAGAGCTCTCTCAGCCCCACCTACCTCCCAGGGTGTCTGTTGGGGGGAGGGGAAAAGAAAGGAGTTTGTAAGCTGCTCTGAGACTCCTTTGGATAGTGAAGGGCGGGTTATAAATCCAATCTCTTCTCTTCTTCTTCTATGTATGGGAGGGGGATTGGGTGTCCAAATCTAGGTTAAATATTCCATTCAGGTTACCCGTGATAATATTTTCTCCTTTAATGCACCCCTGTGTGCCATTTATAAACTTGTGAAATAATTATTTCTGATATGTTGTTGAAGGCTTTCATGGCCAGAGTTGTAGATTTTCCAGGCTGTATGGCCATGATCTTGGCATTGTAGTACCTGACGTTTTGACAGCAGATGTGCCTGGCATCTTGAGAGGTATAACACAGAGAGATGGGGTACTCTCTGTGTCAATGGGAGAAGAAAAATGTTAGGCAGGTAATGTATATCTACTCAGGAAGGTGGGGTAGGGCTCAGTCATATCTTGTAGGAGTTCTCCAAGCTGTGACATGCTAATGGAGGAGCTTTCCTAAGGAGGTTCTTTTGCATATGGATTGGCTGTTGAAATTCTAGTCTTATCTGTAGTGCTGTTGTGAGATGTAGAGTATTTTGTGTTTTTCAGGACTGGAAACCATGCCCTAAGTGTGTTTTTCATGACTAGAAACACAGCCTAACTCAAACAAGACACAATACCTTGTTTCAAGACACTGAAATGCTGAGCAACACATCCAATTATCATGTCAGATTACATAGGGAAACCATTGAAATTCATAAACATAATTTCAATAGGAAAGAAGAGAGTTTAAAAATAAATAGGGCGCGGTTTCCTGTCCTGAAAAACACAAAATGCGCTACATTTTACCACAGCACTACAGATAAGATTAGAATTTCAACAGCCAATCCATACGCAACAGAATCTCCTCAGGAAAGCTCCTCCATTAGCATGTCACAGCCTGGGAAACTCCTACAAGATAATGACTCAGCCCTACCCCACCTTCCTGAGTAGATATACATTACCTGCCTACCATTTTTATTCTCACACTGACACAGAGAGTACCCCATCATTCTGGGTTATACCTCAGAGGATGCCAGTCACAGCTGCTGGCGAAACATCAGGTACTACAATGCCAAGACCACAGCCATACAGCCCGGAAAATCCACAACAACTAATTATTTCTGATTTCCATTATAAGAGTTTATACAACACTGGTTAAGTCTCCCATTTTCTGTCCAGCTCTTAATAATAATATATAATCTTTCAACATCTTTTATACATATTTTCCATTCTAAACCAACTGTTTAAATAAAGATAAATTGGTTTATTAAAGAACAGGGAGATTTGATGGAACAGAGAGAAAGAGCCTATCTAACTAACTGCTGTGATAGGAATAAAGAGCAATAGGAAGCTCTACAGGAGCAGGAAATCTCCAGAAGAGTCAATCAGGAGACAGCAAGGACATGGTTTGAAAAAGTGGAAAATCTCTAGTCTAGCTGTGCTCACTAACAGTCCTTCAGCTGTCCCCCCGTAGGGTGATCTCCAGGTCTTCATAAGGCTGCCCTATAGAACTTGCATATTCCAACACCCCTTCTCAAGATCTGTTGTGCTCGTCCACCAGATTCATTGTTCTTCGTAGAATCTCAAATTTATTATGAGGAAGTGGTTTGGTAAGGACATCTGCAATCATGTTCTCGGTGGAACAATATTTTAGTTCAACAGTTCCTTCTTTTAGAAAATCCACTTTCATCTTCCTTTCTGGAGGAGATTCTGCAAATATCCCTTGGAGATTTAATCTCTCCTTCTGCTGTCTTCCTTAATTTTTCTGCTTGGTCAGTGTGCATTTTGTTTATGTATTCCCATGTAGAGGGTTCAGTCTCAGTCTTTGTTTTTGTCATGTAGGAGAGTCTCCTCGGTGGTCACCTTTGTTGGTTATAGTTGATCATCTGATCTGTTGTCCTGCATCTCCTTCTGGTTCCTGAGGTTCTCTTGATGTGACATCTCCACAATCCATAGTGTTTAGGCGCACTTCTTCTGGCTCTTGCACTTTATTTTGTTCCATCAGTGTAGATTCAATGATGTCTACATTTTATGTTATTTTTAATTTTTCTTTTTCATATATGAAGACTACACTGCAAATTTTTATGGTTTGTGTCTTTGGGTGAAGAATTCTATATCCCTTACATCCCAAGGTGTATCCAACAAAGATACCGTGCTCAGTCCTTAGATACAACTTGGACCACTTCTCTTTGGGTATGTAGGCAAAGATGTTTGACCCAATAACCTTTAGATGCTTCATGCTAGGTTTTTGCCCATAATTAATTTGGTGTGCGTTTGGCACCTTTTGTAGGTAGCCGGTTTTGTAGATGTGGCTGTGTTAATGGCTTCACCCCAGTACATCTCTGGTAGATCCACTTCTAGCAACATGCATCTACACATTTCTGTCAAAGACTGGTTATTTCTTTCAGCTACACCATTTTGTACTGGAGAGTATGGAGTACTGAGTTGGTGATCTATACCTTGCTCAGCCAAGTACCTTTTTATGTCATGTCCAATGTACTCTCCACCACGGTCAGTTTAGATCACCAGTGATTTCTTCTGGAACCTGTTGCTAACCATTGCAACATATGCTTTCAGTTTCTTGAATACTTCATTCTTCTCCCTGATCAAATAGATAACTATATATTTGGATAAATCGTCAATTAAAGTTAAGATATACTTGTTTCCACTAGGGGTCACTTTTCCCATTGGACCATAAACATCACTGTAAATGAGCTCCAGAGGGCACTTTGTTTGGCTTTTTGCTGAAACTTGGTCTCGTCCGTTTTGCTTGAATGAATGTATGCAACTCCTCTCAACGGTACATGTATTTATTTGCATGCCCTTTGTTAAATTCTGGTTTTCAAGCTGGGCAATAGCATAATTGCCTCTATGCTCCAATCTCCTATGCCACACCCAGGAGCATTTCTTACAGTTGCAGCTCTCGGTCAAGTTTGCACTTCGTGCATATGTCTGAAGCATACAAGTCTTCCTGCACTCTGCTTGTTGCAGTGAGTTCTCCATTTTGTTTAGTCAGACATTTATTCCCTAATGAGGCTATTATTCCTCTTTTTGCAAAAACTCTCACTGAGATTAAATTATTTGCTAGTTGTGGCCCATATAAACAGTTCTCAACAAGGATTTCTTTTATCTGTCCATTTGGGAGGCTGCACTTAATATTTCCAGATCCAGATTCTGCCATAACAGACCTTCCGTCAACTATACTCAGTGTTTCTTTTCTCTCTGCATTTAGAGTTTCAAAGAATTCTCTGTGCTCAATCATGTGCATCGAGCATGCACTATCTAAAAACCATATGTTTTGGTTGTACCATTTGTTAATATGAAGCACTTCTTTAGGGGTTGTTGTTTCAAATTCACCCTTTTTTGTTTGTTTTGGAGGGGCATCCTTGTGTTTGAAAGCATTACAGTTCTTTTTACTACACCCTTATCTTCCACATGAGTAATAAGTTACTTTACTTTCATTATTTACATATAAAGCCATCTGGTCAGACTTGTGTTCAGCTTTTCTGTTAGGTTCCTCAAATTGTTTGTGTATGAATGCCGGCTCCAGTTCATTAATTACATTTGAGATAGAGAGATTTGGTATCAGAAAGCCTGAGTCTTGGGGGCTCACCGAGAGCAGATGCTTGTAGCGGCAGCTGCTCATCTGCTGAATTTTCCCACAGCCTTCTAGGAAAATTCTTACACCCTCAGAGGTACTCCCTTGGAGGGGAAAACCGAAAGCAAGAAGCTTGCTCCAAAACCCAAGATAGAATGGCAACCTTCTTGGTGAATTTGGGACTGTTTCTATGCGGAAGGTGGAGGAGGGACGCTTGACTACACAAGATGAACTCTACAGGACCAATAGAGTCTTTAAAATACAGAAAACAAAAGCTCCAACGAAGCTAAGTTTCTTTAAAGCTTATTCATTTGTCGAAGAGACAATATATATTACAGGACCATTGAGTAAACTAATATTACCCCAAGCCAGTATAAAGGGAAAAGAAGGAAGGGAAGGGAAGGCTTTAAAGCGGCCATTAGCAGGATGACTAGGCAAATTTAAAAATAAAGAGGGTAATAATAAGAGGTAAAAGCATTTAAAACATTCAGAGATTAGATATATTACAGCCTTCTTTCTCATTTGGTTGCTTACCTTTTAGGTAATGTTCCACAGAAAACTTAGGAGAAAAGACGAGGGGAAGGAAAAATGAAACCATGACACCGTGAAACTTGAGACGAGTGAGGAAGAGGGTGTAATACAACACAGGAGGAGAGAGAAGGGGACGCGACACATTAAAGAGAATGGAAGTGCAGCAGAAAGAGAAAGAGGAAAGACAGGAGAAGAGACATATGAAATAAAGACAGCCAGACTGTGAAATTTAAACAAAAAACAAGACAAAGCAACTAGGCATTACTTTAACTAATACTGCTTTTTAACATAAGAACAAACTTTGTGATAAGAATATAAAGAAAGGAGAGGACACTATACTAGAAAAGCACTATAGAATCATAGTACTAAATAATAACAATGGCTAGTAGTTCCAGAAAATCATCCCTAACCTCACCGGGACAAACAAGAGCCCAAACACAACTCAAATTTAACACTACAAATATGGCACAGATGTCAATAAAAGACTTTAAAATGCTCATACAAGAATGTATGGCACAAACTATTAAAAATACAGTAAATACAACACTGCCAGAACTAATTAGGAAAGAAATTGAACCAATACAAACAAAAATGGGAGAAATGGTTAAAAAGGAATTAGAACCTATACAAACAAAAACAGAAAACATAGCACAATAGATTACAACAGAAAGAGAAGATATAAAAAACAAATAACCGAAAATAAGCAAGAGATATTAAAAATTGCTTTAGCATGTAATAATATAGAAGACAAACTACAAGATGTAGATCAAGAGGTACAAGAAGTAAAACAAAAAGTGGAAAGAATGGAAGAGACATTGATGACTTTGGAAATGGACAAAGCTTCCTTGGTCTTAAGGTGCCAAAACATCCCTGAAACTCTAGAGAAAAGTCTGAAAGAGGACTTAATACAGAACTTATCACAATAACTGAATATAGAAAACTATGAAGAGCTGGAACGTAAAATAAAAGCTATCTATAGGAAAAAATACCTCTTATGCAAGGAGGAATAAAATACCTAGGGAGGTCCACATTAAATTTAACAGAAGATACATGAAAGATAAAATACTGAAAGCCTCAAATAACACTAAAGTGATTATACAAGATAAAGAGATTAAAATTTTAAAGGATGTGCCATGGAGGGTTAGGGAAAAAAGGCAAAGTTACTCTGTATTAACCAATCTGTTACAGTCAAATGGAATTTCATATAGATGGTTATTTCCAGAAGTAATATTATTCAACTACCAAGGTCGAAGGCATAAAATTGATTCAATATTTAAAGGAAAGAATTTCTGGAAAGGTTTGGAGAAAACGTAGGATGGCAAGGAGAAGAAGAGGAGGAGAGTGAAAATGAGGAAGAAACAAATGACCCCAAAGCAGAAGAAGCTAAAAAGAAAGGACGGACTAAAGGGGAAAAAAAGAACAAACTTCACCCCCTCACAAATACTCACAAGATACCAATACAGAGAAAAGACAAGAAAAAATGTAAATAAAGATGGAGACAATGAATAAACTCAAGATACTCTCGGTCAATGTGAATGGACTTAATAGCCCCCCCAAAAGAAATAGAACATAAATAAACAAACTTAAACCAGATATAACTTGTATACAAGAAACTCACATTAACAAAGAGGATACAAAGTATTTAATAGCAAAAAAGGGAATTTTTTGCTGCTGATTTAAAAAAGAAAAAGGGTGTAGCTATATATGTCAAAGAATGCTTATCTCCAGAACTAACTTATACATCAAATGATGGAAGAATTGTTGCAGTTACCATCGCAAGACAGAGTAAAAGGATGTTAATGGTAAATATGGTTCATGAATAAAAATTTACTGTGTGACCAACAATTTGTTAAAAAAACTAAAATAGATATTCAAGAGTTCTTTAAAATAAATATTCAACCAGACTTCGGCACTCTAACAATGGCCGTGGCTTCTCAGAGCTCCGAGAGACGTGTGCCATGAACTAACAGATGGGAGGGGGTGTGACCTTCCGCATCCTCCCTGGAGCCCTTGCTTTGGGCTCCTAGCAATGGGGCGTTTGGAGAGCCCTTCCTCTGGCAACCAGCTGGCGAAGGGGGGCTACTCCCTGCCCCAACAGTCCCGCCACTGAGTTTCCAGCATTGGACTCAGGGTCGCACACTGGGACAAGTGTTTGGAGGTTTAGCGTTACCTGTATTTTATGGCAAGATTCCTGCGGCGATGCCGAGATCGACGTTGAATCATGAGTTTGGTTAAAGCGAAGACAGCAGAAAAGCGCCTGAAGCCCCGAGAAAGTGAGGGTGGGAGGAAACTCTCCCCTGTGCACATGCATCAGAGTACTGAAACAGGATTGGGGTGTGTGTGGAGTGGGGCAGTCCTTTGACTCCTTACTCCTGGGACTTGCCCCTCCCCCATCCAACGCAGGGCCGGCTGACTTTCGATCCTGGAGGGGAGGGGCTAGTCCTGTAGACAACCAGTCGAAATCAAAGCCAAGCTCCTCCCCTAATCGATTCCACACCTATATCATATAAGGAATACAAAAAAAGAACCCCTTCTGCCCCCCAACCATAAAGGGGAACAACCACGGGTATTAATGAATCAAGAAGAACTTTATTCAACCAACAACACAGGAAAAAATAAACAGTTCCACAGGACCAGTCTGGGTTCTAGACCCAGGAAGAGACAAAACAATACAGGCACACTTCACATCCCCGGCTAATCACCAGGCCTTGATAACCACCGGAACTCGTTCCTCCAAACGGGTGGGGAGGACTGCCCCACTCCAGGACCACCGAGAAGGAAGCTTCACGGTAAGTGAATAAAATCTTCCGTTCTCCGGTGGTCCTTGGAGTGGGGCAGTCCTTTGACTCCTTACTCCTGGGACATAAAATAGCAGTACCTCCCCAGGGTGGGTCCAACGATTTCCGGTGTTTACAAGGCCTGCTGCAGTACTCTCCTACCAAAGGCTGCCTCAGCCGAGGCCCACCTGTCAACCCTGTAGTGCCTTGTAAAAGAATGAACCGACCTCCAGGTAGCTGCTTTGCAAATCACATCCAAGGACGGAAAGGCTCGATAAGCTGCTGACGTAGCCGCCCCCCTCACTGAGTGAGCAGTAACCCCTTCAGGTGGCACCAACCCTTGAGCCTTATATGCCTCAGTAATGCAGCCCCGCACCCACCTACTAATGGTGGACACCGAAATGGGATTTCCCAGACTCTTTTTCCTAAAGGACACAAACAGGCACTCCGACTTCCTAAAAGCCTTGGTCCTATCCAAATAGAAACTTAACGCTCTACGGACATCTAGCCGATGCCAGCGTCTCTCCTTTTCGTGTACAGGTTTCTGACAAAAGGCAGGAAGAACTATCTCCTCAGCCCTATGGAACACTGAATTTACTTTTGGGATGAATGCCGGATCCGGTCTGAGGACTACTCTATCTGCATGAAAAATACACAGCTCTTTATGCACCGACAGTGCCCTTAATTCAGAAACCCTGCGGGCCGAGGTAACCCCTACTAGGAAAACTGTCTTGAAGGTGAGTTCCTTCAACGGACATACTGCCATAGGCTCAAAAGGGGCCTTGCATAGTGCATCTAACACTGTGTTCAAGCTCCAGGTAGGAAACCTGTGCACCTGCGGGGGAGTAAGGGAAGCCGTCCCTTTAAGGAACCGCCTGATATGTGGGTGTTGCCCCAAGGAAACCCCCTTTTTGGCTCCCCGCACCGCCGACAGAGCAGCCACCTGTCTCCTCAAGGTACTAGAACTTAAACCTTTCTCTACCCCACTTTGGAGGAAAGCCAGGATATCTCCTAACCCCCTCACAAATACTCACAAGATACCAATACAGAGAAAAGACAAGAAAAAATGTAAATAAAGATGGAGACAATGAATAAACTCAAGATACTCTCGGTCAATGTGAATGGACTTAATAGCCCCCCCAAAAGAAATAGAACATAAATAAACAAACTTAAACCAGATATAACTTGTATACAAGAAACTCACATTAACAAAGAGGATACAAAGTATTTAATAGCAAAAAAGGGAATTTTTTGCTGCTGATTTAAAAAAGAAAAAGGGTGTAGCTATATATGTCAAAGAATGCTTATCTCCAGAACTAACTTATACATCAAATGATGGAAGAATTGTTGCAGTTACCATCACAAGACAGAGTAAAAGGATGTTAATGGTAAATATGGTTCATGAATAAAAATTTACTGTGTGACCAACAATTTGTTAAAAAAACTAAAATAGATATTCAAGAGTTCTTTAAAATAAATATTCAACCAGACTTCGGCACTCTAACAATGGCCGTGGCTTCTCAGAGCTCCGAGAGACGTGTGCCATGAACTAACAGATGGGAGGGGGTGTGACCTTCCGCATCCTCCCTGGAGCCCTTGCTTTGGGCTCCTAGCAATGGGGCGTTTGGAGAGCCCTTCCTCTGGCAACCAGCTGGCGAAGGGGGGCTACTCCCTGCCCCAACAGTCCCGCCACTGAGTTTCCAGCATTGGACTCAGGGTCACACACTGGGACCCACTGGGACAAGTGTTTGGAGGTTTAGCGTTACCTGTATTTTATGGCAAGATTCCTGCGGCGATGCCGAGATCGACGTTGAATCATGAGTTTGGTTAAAGCGAAGACAGCAGAAAAGCGCCTGAAGCCCCGAGAAAGTGAGGGTGGGAGGAAACTCTCCCCTGTGCACATGCATCAGAGTACTGAAACAGGATTGGGGTGTGTGTGTGTGAAAAAAGTGACTTTGGATTATTGTAAAAAGTTTTCAAGAGGCGTCCAAGCAATCAAGCAAACATTCAGGACTCGAGCAAAAATTTTAAAAATTAAAAAAAACCCAAAATGGTGATTGAAAGCGGAATGGAGTCTTAGCCTTCTTTAGGAACTGTGTGCTTTGTCATTTAGGTCATATGACCAGAAACAATCAGACTCTTCTAAAGTATAAATGTTTGGCACCATATCCTAGACTGTAAACTAAATTTCATTGCATTGGAGTCAATTGTAAGGCTTTGCAGTAGGATAGAGACATTATTCGAGAATTACCTTTAAATTGCAAATGGGAATAATAAGCGATGTGGAGACTATGCAGACTTTGAGGAAGCGAAGAGGAGAATCTAAGGCAAGTTTTAAAGGAAGTTTTGGGACCAGTCTAAGATTAAAAGTGGTTTATATAGCGAGGATATGATCTATGGACATATCCAAGTATTGGTCTGCCCGGTGAGACTGTGATTAGATTCCCCAGAGGATATGATGACCACAAATATTAATGTTTAAAGGGAAACAACAATAGAAAAATGAACTTAATCTTAAAAATTGGATTATCATCAATTCTGCAATAACATTGGACAATGGGAGTAGAAGACTAAGTAGAGGATGATAGTTATGAAGGAAGAGAAAACAAGATAGAAATCACATTTACTGAAGAGGACTTTAATATGAGGAATTTTTTTAAATTTCCCAAATAAGGCTTTGGGGGGGGGGGATGAGATTGTTAATATGAGATGCTGATGTTTTCCATTGTTTGCTAAAGCGGTTTAATAATTGAGCTTTTGTATTAGTCTTTGTATAGTCGGATTTGCTGGATTGGACACCATAAGCGAAAGATTTGAAGATCACTTTCAACGTTTACAAATTGTGTTTGTTAAAAAAAGTCAACGCTAATTTGTTTAAGCATTGTATAACCTCCATCTCTTGGGTTTTTAGTAGGTTTCTTTACTTTCTCCCATAGTTTGTAGATACCTTCCCTTGTTTCTTTGTAGTTTATAGAAAATGCAATAAAAAATCTCCTACGGGGGGCTTAAAAATAAATAAATATCCAACCAGACATTTCAATTGAAATAATATGGGAAACACTTAAAGCTTAAATAAGAGGATGGTTCATCAATCAGGATGTGTGGAAGAAAAAACAAAAGAAAACACAATATAACAATCTGGGGAAACAAATTTAAAAAGAAGAAGAGAAAATGAAGAGAGAAAATGAATCAGAAGAAATAAAATTAAAACTAAGATTATTACAACACTAAATGAACCTATTATTATCACAAGAAATTGCTAAAAACATGGAATATACTAAACAATTTTATTTTGAAAATGCAAACAAACCATCCAGATGGCTCACATGTAAATTAAGAAAAGAAAGAGAAAATAAGCTAATTAAAGTCTTAAGAAATGAGAAAGAAAAATTTCATATACAAGTCTTAAAAAGTATAATAGAATACTTTTACAAAAAGCTATATGAAGAAGGCCCACAAAACATACAGACAATAAAAGAATCGCTGCTTAAATGGAATACTAAAAAGTCTAATGAAAAACAAAAAGCAATGCTAAATGAACCAATTACAATCTGTGAGATTATAGAAGCGATAAAGAAACAAAAAAGAAATAAAACACCAGGAGCAGATGAATTACCAACGGAAATATATCAAACATTTGAGAAGCAAATATCGTTACCCTTTAAAAAACTGTTGCAAAGAATAACAAAAATGAAAAAAACTTCCAGACTCATAGAACATAGAACCATGCGCTGATCACCTTAATCCATAAACCGAACTCAGATGAAAAAAATATCAAAATTTATAGACCCATATCCTTACTAAATACGGAGTATAAAATATTTGCAACCATAATAGCTACAAGAGTGAAAAAAATATTACAAATTATTCACCAAGACCAGGTAGGATTTTCACCAAAAAGACAAATTAACAATAATATGCGGATAATTCTTTTTTTTTTTTGAGCCCCCGAAGGGAATTTTTTATTATTTTTATAAATCTACAACACTACAGAAAATAATAAGGGTGGGGTACTACATATATGGGAGAAAGGAAAGAAACCAACTATACCTAAAAACTCAAGAGAGGAGATCCTCAATAAAGCTTAGTTACATTAAGTCATAACTCTTGTAAAACAATATGAATTGAGTCAAGTTTTTCACACATTTTCACTTTTCTTTAGAAAATTTAGCTGTTCAGAAACCATACCCCCCCCATCACCACATTTATGCATCAGCAACCTCGAGGCACAATACATAGTCCTTCAGCCTCTATTTCTCTTTTCCTGATCTCTTCCTCAGCTTATAGAGGCTTTTGGGAGCTGCAGCTCCTTGCGCCGCCAGAGAGTCCTCTCCGGAAGATTCCGTGTCCAATTCGAACTGTTATCGTCTTATGCGGATAATTCTTTTTTTTTTTTGCAAATATATTTATTGGGATTTTATCATATAAGCCTGTATCATATACATATATTCATTCCACAAGACTACCAACCAAAAGCCATACAAATTCATTTTTCATTTCCTGCAACACTGAATCGTCAATCAAACATCCAAAATAACATTTAATATACAACTTGTTCTTGTTCTTTTACCTATCTTTGAGATTAAGATACTGTCCAGGTAACCGACAAAGTCTTATTAATACTATGGAGCATATACAACCTCCTGTTTGACTTCTTCTTCTTATATGTTACCAGCTTCTTCCATCCTTTAGTAGTCTATTAACTCTTATTTCCAGTATGAAAACAGGGTTTAGTCTCATATTTGTTTATTTTCCATTATTTTCTTTTTATGTTTTTGGCTTTTTAGTAACTCTTCGTCTCCCATATATTACTTACACCTTACCCCTGAGGTGTACTTACTCTCCTGTTCTTAGACTTACATTTAATTTGTAACTGCACCACCCACCTTCAACTCCTTTCAACCAGGTCTTCTCCTTCCTTTATTTATTGTCTCCCATCAACCATCTATGCAATAAACTCTCTTATCATGATAGAACCTAAACGTCTCACTACTAAACTTTCTTATACCACTATACATCTATAAATAAATACATATTTAAATAAACTTCATCCATTTAACAATTATCAGATACTTTACAATTTACATCCTTAATTTACTAATTCATTGCCCCCAGGGAATCATTTTTTATTATTAATTCATTAATTCATTAGCACTCCTCATAAAGATCCTATTATTACCCAATATTTCATTAACTCCTTATCTAGGATAGATATCCCCTCCCTTTTTTCCCCAATACAATCAACGCATATGATTAAGGAGCCATAGAAACAGAAAACAAGTCCCATTATACAAAATTAAATACATTCATGTTCATTAATCCATCTAATCACCTGTAAAGCACTTATTCTTTCTTTCTATATTGATTATTTTCCACCCAAACTTCAACCATCTAATTTCCTACACAATTTACCAGCTTATTTTTAATTCCCATATTTTATATTATTTATTAATTTATTAATGATCTTCAGAAAAATCCAATTAATATCCCATTTCCCATTAAATCAATTCCTGGCTTAATTATTCCCTCCTATTCTCCTATAACACTCACATGTACAAATAAAACTAAAAGGGAAAGGGGAAAACAAAAAGAAACATAAATGACAGTATGCAAAAATAAATACATTCACGGTCAATTATTCCATCCAGTCATGTATAGGGTATAAACCACCTTTCTTTCTACATTTCTTATTTTTTCTCTTAAACATTAACAATCTATTTTTCTTCTCCAGCATATCGGCATGTCTTCGTTCTTTGTGCCTTCTTTGCTTCCCCAGCTTCTCCTTGCTCTTTTTCAGCCATTCTACTTTCATTCTTTTACTGTCCTCTTTAAATTTCCAGGCCCGTCTTTTCCATCTTTTAATCCTTCCAGCTCTTTCTCTCTCATATTTCATCCATCGCTTGTTATGTTTAAATAGTCCTGTTTTAACACTTCTCAGTTGTTTTTTAAGTCTCTTCCCAACTCTTTCCCTCTTTCACTTGGCTGATATTCCTTCTCTTGTACAGACCCCGGTTTTCCTTCCTTAAGGTCAGCACAGCTCTCCCTTTGACACTCATCTAGTTCCCTCACAATGGGTTGTTCCCCTGCCACTGTCTTTTCAGCTCCTCTCTGGATGTTGTCCAATTTTTCCGTTAATTTCAAACATGCCTTTTTGCATTCTTTCTGGACCACACCTCTCAAAATTCTTAGGAACTGCCCCACAGTTAGTTCACCCACTTCAGTATTTTCATCGTACTCCTGTTCAATTTCCGACTCCTCCGCCATTTTCTCCAATGCTCTCCTGAACCTATTTCTCACGAACACACCTTTCTCTCCGTAACCCTTTCCTTCAGTCACTTTCTTCTTTATATCCCTTTGCCAGCAGCACCAGTTCAATAGATACGAAAAAGCCAACAGCTATATCTTTTCTTCCCCGCCTCGAGCAATAACACAGCCTTCCATCCTTTATTTCTCCCAGCCTCTTCACTCCCCCGCTTGAACATTTCTGTTTTGGGGATTTTCCTTAAGACTCCAAATATAGTTACTCACATTTTCCTCTCCCGTGTTGCAGTGTTGGTAGCCTGTTGCCTCTTCTTTTAATTAAAAAGTCTGGATGGCAGCAGCTAGTCCGAACATGGCGGCAGCCATGTTCTTCCCCTTCAGACGATCCTGTATCAGGGCTGTTTCTGGACACACACCCCCGCTTTGCTAAGTGCGGGAGGGGCCAAAAAAGACGCCCCCTACTCCAGTCCTCACTCCGAGAGGGCTGGCCAAGTTCTCCCGGTGCTCGGGAGACTTGGTAGAGTCCGTAGAAGGTTTGGGCAGGACGGAGCGAGCTGTACCCTGCCCATCGCCGCGCCGTGCCAGCGCAGTTCCGGATAATTCTTAATGTATTAGAATATTATGAGTTACACCCAGAAAAACATATGGCACTAATGTTTCTTGATGCTGAAAAAGCCTTTGACAATGTAAATTGGGAATTCTTACTACAAAAATTAGCAGCCTGGGACTGTGGCCCACAATTCTATGGAAATATTAAAGCAATATATACTGAACAGTGGGCAAAAGTAATAGTTAACAGAGATATGACCCAAAACATTAAAATACAGAAAGGTTCAAGACAAGGATGTCCATTATCTCCATAGCTATTTATATTTACACTAGAAAAATTAAATGATTTAGTCAGAGGCAATACAAAGATAAAAGGACTAAAGGTAAAAGAAGAAGAATTTAAATTACAAGCCTTTGTGGATGATTTCGTCTTTATATTAGAAGACCCAATTACCTCTAAACCTTGTCTTACAGAGTCAATTCAAGAATATGGACAAGTGGCAGGGTTAAAAATTAATTATAAAAAACAAATATACTAACAAAAAATTGTCCACAGGAACAAAAGGATCAAATACAAAGAAACTCTATGATGGAAATAGTTAAAAAAGTGAAATATTAGGTATAATAATATCTAATAGAAATAATACATTGATAGAAAACAATTATGCAAAGTTACTGAATGACATCAAAAAAGATTTGCAAAAATTGAAAGAATTAAATCTATCATTTATGGGGAAAATAGCAATGTTAAAAATGAATATTCTCCCCGGATTCCTCTTCCTAGCACAAAATATACCAACTGTAAGAAATACAAACATCTTCAAAGACTTAGACAAAATATGCAAACAATTTGTATAGCAAAATATAACAGCACAACTAAAATGGAAAATACTACAAGACAAAAAAGAAAGATGAGGATTTGGAATACCAAAATTGGAACTTATATTACAAAGACTGCTAAACCTAGAAGGACATTACTTGGTTATGCGATGGCACACATATATTTGGTATGGAAAAGAAAAAAAAATCCATACCAACTTCCAGCAACATACCATAAGAGGTGCTTTAATAAAGCTCTGGAAAGAAATAAAAGACAATTTCTATGAAAAAATTCCTAAATGGGTGTCACCAATAGAGGCTTTCATAAAACCAACACTACTTACAAAAGACAAAACAGAAATCTACAAGACGTTACTTGATTAGAATAACATGCTGAAAATACAAGAAGACCTACAACTGCAAAATATAAAATTAAACTGGTGGGAAAATATGCAGCTAAATACGAAATATAATAAAGATTTTAAAAAATAGGATTTCAAGAAACAAAGACCGACCTAGATAAAATGTGGTTGTCCCCAAGTCACAAAATGATCCAGAAAATATATAATTTTCTCCTCCAAGATTACTTGCAAGATGAAGTAGTGAAGACTTCAATGATTGCTTGGATGAAAGACCTAGGTCACAACATAGACCTAGAAGCATGGTACAAAATATGGAAATCTATAAAATTCATGAGAGCAATACCGTATAAGGAAAATCTGTATAAAATGTTTTATAGGTGGCACTGGTCACCGGATAAAATAGCAAAATGTTATGTAAATACATCAAAAATTGTTGGAAATGTAAGCACAATGTAGGAACCTTTTACCACATGTGGTGGAGGTACAATATAACTCAAATATATTGGTGTAAAGTACATAAAATGATATTAGAAATATTGGATATAGATATACCATACATACCAGAAACTGTTTTGTTAAATATGCTACCTGATAATATTACAAAAAATGATCAATATGTAATAATGTATATATTAACATCTGCTCACATTGTATTTGTAAAATACTGGAAATCAGAAAAATCCCATCAATGCAAGAAATAACATATAGATTATTGGAGATAACTGAAATGGATAAAATAATGCTAATACTACATGGAAAAGATGAAAAAATATATTGGGAAAGTTGGAATAGAATTATATATGGTTAGAGAATAAATAATGTTGTAGACTCAAAAGATTGTAAATAAGTTACTGTATGAGATACATCTGTTTCTGATTATGTGAAAAATTATAAATAAAACTTAGGGGGGGAATAGAGAGGCTTCTTTTTGATTGTATCTGGCATTTTCATAACTCTTGGGTAGGCTAACCAAAATCAAAATAATCAATTCTTGATCTGGAACTTCTTTGCCAGCATTCCTTGGCTCTTGTCTCAAAGCAAGCATTTGATCTGGGTGCTCTCTCAGGTTGCCCTCCTCAGGCATTCTTGTGCTAAACAGTTTCTTTTGAATATATAATTGGCTCTTTAGAGAAGAATTAACATTCAGTCTTTCAAGTTCACTCCTGACTGCCTTTGCTGTCTGCATCTCAATAAATCTCAGAATGTCTCTATCAGATAAACCCCTTCTTAGTGTACCTCTTGCTTTCTCATTTGTCCTTGTCCCAGGATTTTTGTTTTGCTGAGTTTTTTTCTTCTGGCCTGGATTCTATAATAATGTACCAGAGTCCCATCTCAAGTAAACAACTCTTTACTCTCTGTTTCCAAACAAGATAAAGGAAGATTTGTATTCACTTACCGTGAAGCTTCCTTTCTCAGTGGTCTGGGACAGTTCTTACTCTTGGGAATAGGCTCCTCCTCCAGAACAGGGTCGGTTTCCTCAGATCAATCCAGAAAGGGGAGGGGCCTGTCCACTGGGAACATCCCAGTCATCTCCAAGCTGTGCATCCCCCAACATCACACTAAGGAAAATAAAAACCAGTTCTCCCCACCATAGTGAAACTTGATTTTCAGGGCAACCAGCCTTGTAACTTCATTTTCCTCCAGCAGTTGTATGCCAAGGTTCAAGCCCTCTGTCCTAACTCTCTTACCCAATTAATTCACATTTTTTTTGTTTTAATATCTCAGAGAAACTTTGTGAACATCCATCCACTTTCTACATCCCCCCCCCAAAACCTCCGGAAGCTGCCCCCCAAAACTGGGTGGGTAGAACTGCCCCACTCCCAGACCACTGAGAAAAGAAGCTTCAAGGTAAGTGAATACAAATCTTCCATTCTACGGTGGTCCTGGGAGTGGGGCAGTCCTTACTCTTCAGTAGTGTGCCCCAGGGTGGGAAATCCAGTTTCCTGGTTTATAGGGTGTGCTGCAAACTCTGCAGTGGAAAGCCACCATAGTAAAAGTCAGCTTCTCTACTCTATAGCATCTAGTAAACGAGTGCACAGACTTCCAGATGGCCACCATATCTACTGTCTCCAAGGATGGGAACAATCTGTAAGCTGCTGACCTAGCAGCCCCCCACAGAGAATATGCTGCAACACCTTTGCATTCAATCCCTGAGTCTTTTATGCAACAATGATGCAACCCCTAAAACCACCTACTTAAGGTAAGAGGCAATACCAGTTGACCTAAGGAAGCTATTCTAAAGGAAACAAATAGGGTATCTGAATCATGCCAATGTTTGGCTTGTCAATGTAAAAACTGAATGCCCTATGAACATCTAGGCAATGCAATTCCCTTTCCTTGTCATGTCATGTCTATGATTGGGACAAAAGGAAGGTAAGACAATGATCTCTGACCGGTGAAAGAACTGGAGTAACCTCAGGAACAAAGGCTGGAACCGGGCGTAACATCACCCTATCATTGTGGAAAAACACAAAGTTCCCTGTCAAGTTCCCTCAGTGCCAACAGCTGCCTAGTTGATGTGATACCTACTAAACACAAGGTCTTGAATGTTAATTCCTTGAGACGACATGACTCCATGGGTTCAAAAAATTATCTACACAATGCTCTCAGGACCCTATGTGGGCTCCAAGTCAGAAACCTCTGCACTTGTGACAATTTTAGCCATGTAGTATCCCTTAGGAATCTCTTAAGGTGTAGATGTCAATTTTAGGGACTTCCTAGCCCCCATCACTGCCGATATGGCTGCCACCTGTCACTTTAATGTACTCACACTTAGCCCTCTATCCAACTGTCTTGGATAAAATTAAGATACCTCTGACACTTTTAACAGTTCCCAATCATGTTCTGAACACCAAGAATGAAGAACCCACCAGGTTGTGTTAAACACCCTATTTGTAGAACCCTTCCTAGAAAACTAACATGGTGTCTGTCACCCTGTCAGGGTAATCCAATCCTTTTAGCTGTTTCTGCTCGACCTCTAGGCTGTTAGGTTTAGGATGGCCGGGCCAGGATGTTGTGCCAATCCAAGTGTCAATAAGTCATTTCCCAGTGGTTAGCACCATGGTTCCATGGTTGACAATCTCTTCAGATCCTGGAACCAAGCTCTTTGTAATCAAAAGGGTGCTATCAGCACTAGTTCCATCTTCTTTTCCAACAGCTTCTGAATCACCTTGTGAATCAATGAAGTCAGTTAGAACATGTACAGCAATCCCTGTGGCCAGTTGCAGTTGAGAACATCTGTTCCTACTGCCTGTTGATTTTTAACTCTGGATGTGAATCACATAACTTGATGATTCTGGTCCGTGGTAAAGAGGCCCATCTCCATCATTCTGTACCTTTTGCAGACCTGTTGAAAAACCAACTTGCAGAGCATCCATTCAGACTGGTCTAATCTCCATCTACTCAGCCAGTCCATCCATGCACTGTCCTGGCCTGCCACATAGACCACCTACAATGACTGCTGTCATATTGTCTGTCTGGACTTAAATGTGATGACCTGTTAATATTTTGTAGAATTCCAAGAGCCCCAGCCTGGTGGCTCTGAGTTCTAAAAAATTTATACTCAGTGAGGTCTCTTCCTGAGACCAGACCCCTTGTGTCATTGTCCCTTGAGAGTGCTTTTCCCACCCCGGCCGACTTGCATCTGTGGTCATCACCCTCTGTAGTTTTCAGATAGGGTATCCCTTTTGGAAACAAGAGGGTTCCAGCCACCACTGCAGTTGATGCTGAAGTTGTGTTGGCAACTGTAACAGCTTGTAGCTCTAACTGGCCATCACATTCTGGTAAGGTAAGAGAAAACATCTGTAGAGGTCAGGCATGGTGGAACCTTGACTACTGAAACACTTCATGGCATGACTTAATTATGCTCAGAAGCTTAGCCTGTACCATCCCCTTTTATCTTGCATTTTCTCAGTCTATTTTGTGTTGTCTCTCCAGAGATAGAGAAACCTTGTCCTTCATTGTGCGTATCTGCACCCCCAGGTGTACCAATGAGAGGCCTTTAGATAGCTCTTCTCCATGTTGACCACAAAGCCATGGTACCTCAAAAATTTCACTGCCATCTCTGATGCGTCCCCGCTCTGCTGGTAACAAGGTGCCTTGACCAACATGTCATTTAGAGATGGTGACAGCAACACTCCCTGAATCGCAAATGTACTACAATGGCCACCATGATCTTGGTGAACTCCCTTGGGAATAACTTCAGGCCAAAAGGCAGCACTGGAACTGAAAGTGTTTCCCATCATACATGAAGCGTAGGAACTTGAGGTGAGCCCCTTGAATTGGGACGTGTAAATAGTCCTCCTATAGATCAATGGATGCCAGGAAATCCTTTGCTTGAACAGCTGCCAGAATGGAGTTCAGAGTTTTCATTCTGAATTTTCTGGTGCTGATGCAGTTCTTTAGCCATTTCAGAGATTTTCAGGTCCTGGCATCCCTATTCTTCTTTGACTCTAGGCACAATATCCTTTTGGAGTCACAACAGGACTGAAAACTTTTTTAAAAAAAGTAGAATTTGTCTTTATCCTCAGTAAGATATCCGTCTAGTCCATCTCCAAAAAGGTTTGTCTTTGACGGGAACTGCCATCACTTCAGCCTGTGCTGCAGAGTCCCCATCCCAATTCTGAGCCACATGTTCCTTCTGGCTGGTACACTGCATGTCATAGTTCTAGCTGACTGCTGCAGGATGTTCAGTGAAGTATCTGCCAAAATCACTGTCGCTAGGGCAATCTTCTTAAGTTTGTCTTTAAGTTCCTTGGGGACTCCACTATCAGATCCTTGGGGACCTCACTAGTCCTGGTGCTCAAGAATGTGCGGCCCTAGCAAACATTGAGCTTGCTGCTGACATTCTGATGAAGCAAGCTGAGACTTTGAAGTCTTTGCATAAGGCTTGCTCAAATTCCCTATTGCCATGATCTTGGGCAACCTATCTGCATCCATAGGTACTGGTAGGACTGAGTTGGAGGTCAAGCTAGTCCTGGGTTCATCCACCATTGACACCTTGAGTCTCTTGGTAGCCTTTGGTATCAGGGAATAAAGCTTGGAGGGGGGGACACCTGATGGCTAGCTTTTAGCTTGGAAGGGTGTTCCTCATCAAAGGCTCCTAAGTAAGCTCAAAACTCATGGGATAAAAGGACAAGTCCTTTTATGGAGCAAAAATTGGCTAATTAATAGAACACAGAGAGTGAGCATAAATGGGCAATTTTCTCAGTGGAGGATGGTAAGCGGTGGGGTACCGCAGGGATCAGTACTTGGTCCACTGCTTTTTAACTTGTTCATTAATGATTTGGAGTTGGGAGTAAGCGGTGAAGTGGCTAAATTTGTGGATGATATGAAGTTGTTCAGGGTGGTGAAAACCAGGGAGGATTGTGAGGCACTCCAAAGGGATCTGTCAAGGATGGGCGAGTGGGTGTCAACATGGCAAATGGGGTTCAATGTGGCCAAGTGCAAGGTGATACACATTGGAGCCAAAAAATCCTAAATATAAATACACGTTGATGGGGTCTGAACTGGCAGAGACTGATCAAGAGAGAGATCTTGGAGTTGTAGTAGATAACTCACTGAAAATGTCGAGACAGTGTGTGACTGCAATAAAGAAGGCCAATGCTATGCTGGGGATTATTAGGAAGGGTATTGAAAACAGTTCAGCCAATATTATAATGCCCCTATATAAATCAATGGTGCGACCTCATTTGGAATACTGTGTGCAGTTCTAGTCACCACACCATAAAAAAGATATTATAGCTTTGGAAAAAGTGCAGAAAAGGGCAACTCGAATGATAAAAGGGTTGGAACACTTTCCCTATGAGGAAAGGTTAAAGCACTTAGGGCTCTTTAGTTTGGAGAAACAACGACTGAGGGGTGACATGACTGAGGTTTATAAGATTATGCATGGGAAAGAGCAGGTAGAGAAAGGTACTTTTCTCCCTTTCTCACAATACAAGAACTCGTGGGCACTCTATGAAATTGCTGAGCGGTCGGGTTAGAACAGATAAAAGGAAGTACTTCTTCACCCAAAGAGTGATTAGCACATGGAATTCACTGGAACAGGAAGTGGTGGCGGCTACAAGCATGGATGGCTTCAAAAGGGAATTAGATAAGCATATGGAGCAGAAGTCCATCAGTGGCTATTAGCCACAAGGTATAGATAGGAACTCTCAGTCTGGGGCAAGTGATGCTCTGTCTTCTTGGTGCTTGGGGGGGCAACAGTGGGAGGGCTTCTAGTGTCCTGGCCCCACTGCTGGACCTCCTGATGGCACCTGGTATTTTTGACTACTGTGTGACAGAGTATTGGACTAGATGGGCCATTGGCCTGATCCAACATTGGCTTCTCTTATGTTCATGAATACCCACCAAATAATATTCATGTGCTCCTACCCAAAACCGATTGGTCCAATCAAATCTTCCCTGCTACCATGCTGTCCTAAGCTACTAGGAAGGGTTATAATAAAAACAGCTGGATTTACATACAGATAATTGCTTCGGTCTATGGTTATTTGATGGTGTTCCAGTTCTTGAAGTTTTTGTGGTGTTAGAAAATTTTGTTAGGTCACAATGATAATTTGGCAATAATCACATTGATTCCAATGAAATTCAGGCCCTGTTTCAGCAACATTGGGGCTGCTTAATGCATGACAGTTGCTTCTTAGGTAAAGGTAAAGGTTCCCTTGCTCGAAAGCCAGTTGAACCTGACTCTAGGGTTGCGGTGCTCATCTCCGTTTCAAAGCCGAAGAGCCAGCGCTGTCCGAAGATGTTTCCGTGGTCATGTGGCCGGCATGACTAAACATCAAGGCGCACGGAACGCTGTTACCTTCCCACTGAAGTGGTACCTATTTATCTACTTGCAATTTCTTGCTTTCGAACTGCTAGGTTGGCAGGAGCTGGAACTAGAGACGGGAGCTCACTCCGTCATGCGGCACACTCGGGTCTCGAACTGCTAAACTACCGACCTTCCACAGCCTGCAGTTCAGCATCTTAACCACTTGAGCCACCACAGCTCCTAGTTGCTTCTTATTGCAGCCATAATACATGACACCATAGTTCATCATATAAGTCATCCCTGCTCATTGCCAGAGCCACACACTGGTGACTGGTGCCTAAAACTGTCTCTGCTACCACAAAAGCTAAACCATATGATGTAAGGTTCCAACACATTCACCCTGCTGCATAGAACGGCTACAAATTGATTATGTATAGGCAAACTCCATGTTGGCTCCTGAAACATTTGAATGAGACCTGTCTCCACTCATTGAAGGAGACTTTCTCTCTAGAAAATGTACTTAGGATTGCACGGCATGTATGTTACAAATGGGGCAGTCAATTCCAAAAGATTTAAAATTATAGAAACAAATATGATGCAGGCCAACAGCATATATCTAGGATTCCCAGCCAAAGTATTTTTTCAGCCAACCTCCCAGTACTGTTACTTTCACATGGCAGACATAGCTGAATGGCAAATAAGCTGTTTTTCAAAAGGCTTATTTTATAATTAAGGAAATACTTCATGTTGAACATGAATTATATATCTTATAAATCTTTGATATATGTATACACAATATACAATCACTATTTAGCAATGGAACTAAATCATGAAAGAACTAAAATATGACCTAAAATGAATAAACATGGATGTGTGGGAGAAAAATAAACCATCTGGGTACAGGGCTGAAACTCATAAAATTATGAGAAGTAATTATTATTATTAGGCATTTTTACAGCACCTTTCAAAAGAGCACTTGAAAGCCATTTTCATTAGTTAAGACTGTGACTCAATATTCCCATGAATGAGTTATTAATGGTATTCTTCATACACCACTGTAGGGAAGTACAAGATATGCATTTACCTGAACCCCATGCCTGTTTTGGCATAGATGGGAACTCTTTTACCTAACTGGATAAGGCAGGCTTAAATCTGTTTAAGGCCACATATATGAGTATGCTCCACTAATCTGTTTAAGGCCACATATATGAGTATGCTCCACTAATGAAAGGACTTCTGCTTTATAGAAACATATCAAATACTGCAAAGAAACTTATATTCTCTTCCTAGCCGAGGTGCACGGAACACTGTTACCTTCCCACCGAAGTGGTACCTATTTATCTACTTGCAATTTCTTGCTTTTGAACTGCTAGGTTAGCAGGAGCTGGAGCCAGAGATGAGAGCTCACTCCGTCATGTGGCACTTGGGTCTTGAACTGCTGAATTATCAACCTTCCGGTCTGCAGTTCAGCATCTTAACCATTTGAGCCACCACAGCCTTACTACATTCTAAATTCCTTACCACAACATACCCACATGAAGGCATAGCTGTCAATGGATCAGTGCTTTCAGATACATCAAACAATTAAAACACTTTCTGATGTTGCCATTTCCTCCACAAGAACTGATCTCCGTAGGCTGGAGATCAGTTGTAATTCCAGGTCAATTCCAGGCATCACCTGGATTTTGGTAACCCAAGTGTATTGTATTACTATGCAAAGCACAAATAAAAATGAAACCCAATCAAAGAATAAAATTAAAACATAATGGATGTGGACTTCTCAGAAGAATTAATACTGGCTCACCAATAGTGCCATCCTAAGCAGAGTTATTCACTTCTAAGTCATAACATTAGAAGAGCCCTGCGGGATCAGACCCAGTGGGCCTTCTAGTCCAGCAACCTGTATCACACAGCAGTCAAACATTTGCCTTTGAGAACTAAAAAAACCCAGGGTGTAGAGGCCAAAGCCTGTCCTTGATGATGTCTCCTAACACTGATATTCATAGGTTCACTGCCTAGGATTGCCAGGTCCAGGTCCCTCCCAGCAACTGGTGATGGATGGGAGGGACTCACCGGGAGCAGCAGGGAGACCCATTTGACATGCAGCAATGTGTCTACATCACTGCCCACATGACCCAGAAGTGATGCCATTGCACCCAGGACATCAGAACAATGCTTTGGTATTTGGGCAGAAACTCCACAGTAAATTCAGCTTCTTCCATAGAGTTGCCCCAACCTCCTGGATGTGATGACATCACTTCCGAGTCACGTGGGCAGTGATGTATGTTGCTTCATGTTGGATGGTTCTCCTTCTTTTTCAAATTAAGTTTCCCTCCGCTGGCCAGCTGATCAGCAGCAGGGAGGTGGGGCCTAGTAGCAGGGTGTCTCATGTCCACCAGGGGATTTGGCAACCTTATTGCTGCCTCTGTATATGGAAGTTCCCTTTACCACCATTGATGAATCTATTCTGCACAAGCTAGCAGTCATCCTTATGGCAATTGGCAGTAAATTCCACAATTTAATGACTCAATGAGTAAAGAATATTTCCTTTGGTGTGTCCTGAAACAATTGCCTATTAACTTTGTTGGGTGTTCTGAGTTCTAGCATTATGGGAGAGGCAGTAAAAACTCTATCCACTTTCTCCATCCCATGCATAATTTTGTAACCCTCTATCATGCTCCTAATATCTTTTTCTAAAAACTCTCTGATTTTTTAGTTTTTTCTTGTGGAAAATGTGTTACAGTCACTTAATTACTTGGGGTGATGTCTGATGCACTTTCCCCAGCCCTACAATCTATCTATCTATCTATCTATCTATCTATCTATCTATCTATCTATCTATCTATCTATCTATCTATCTATCTATCTATCTATCTATCTCTATATATAAAAATATGGCAACCAGACCTCTGTGGAATATTTCAATTCGGACCATACCATATTCCCTATACAAGGGCATTATCATTTGGGCAATTTTATTTCTGGTCCCTTTCATAATAATCCCTAGCACTGAGTTAACTTTTTTCATTGTTTCTACATACTGAACTGACATTTTCATCTCGCTGTTCACCACAACTACAAGATCTCTTTTCATCTTGTTCCCAGCCAGTTCAGACTTACTGTTCCAGTAAGTATAAACTTACATTTACTACAATTGATCTTCACTTGCAATGTTGTTGTCCAGTCGCCCAATTTAAGATCTTCCTGTAACTCTTCACAATCTACCTTGGTTTTCACCATCCTGAATAATTTAGTATCTTTGGAACCCCACAAACCACTTCCTTCCATTGTGAGAATTGTCAATTTATTCCTGCTCTCTGCTTCCCGTTGTTTAACAAAATTTTAACCCATAAGAGAAATCATCCTCTTATGCCTTGACTGCTCAGCTTACTCAGGAGTCTCCAGTGAGGTTCCTTGACAAAAGGCTTTTGGAAGTCTAGCTATATAATGTTTACTAAATCACCCTTGTCCACATGGTTGATAATCTGCTCAAAACACTCCAAAAGGTTGCTGAGATGAGACTTCCTTTTTGCATAAGCCATGCTGATTTTTCCTCAGCAGGCTTTGTTCCTCAGTGCTCTTAAGAATTCTGCATTTAATAATAGTTTCTACTAATTTACTTGGAACAGATGCTAGGTGAACTGGCCTGTAATTACCTGGATTCCCTGTGGACCTTTTTTTTTAAAGAATGGTGTGACATTTTCTACTTTCCACTTCTGGCAAGGAGGCAGAGTTTAATGACAAATTAAATATATATTTTTTGTACATCAACTATTTCATGTTTGAGTTCCTTTGTCATCCAAAGTACCACCCGCCTGTTTGGCTGACTTACCACTCCTGACATATTTGAAGAAAAGGTTGGTATTTGTCTTAATGTTTTCAGTAATCCACTCCACAACGTCTCTTATTGCTCACCTTATTGTCAACTTATATTTGTTTTACCAGCACTTGTGCTCGCTTCTGTTCACCTAATTCAGGAAAACTTCCCCTTTTTAAAGGGGAACCCCCCCTTTTATGGGCAGGATTCTAGCCCCACAGGACTAGAATCTTACTCTTCTACTGCTGACAAGCATGGCTACGCACCTGAAACTTGCCTTTTATGGCATCCTTGACTTGGTTGGTTAACTATACAGGCATCCTTATAGATTGGTAGTACCTTTTGTTCTGGTTGACTCTAGTCCAGCTTGATTCAGATATAGGTGGGCACTTAAGAAGCCCTAGACATTTAATTGGCTTTCCTGTATTAGATCATTTAACTCCTAGCCAGAGGTCCACCTTAGTAATGTTTTAAGTTCGTTCTGGGTATGGTACTACTATTAGAAAATTGCTGCTTCCATTGTAAGCTTTTTATTAAAACATCTATTGCATTCTTAACATTGCCTAAATCAACAAAACATTGTACTGTGCCTGATTGTTACACAGATAATTAGACCAATTCCATGAGACCATAAAAGTTTCTTAACCCAAAACTAAGCAGGCCACAGCAGGAGCATATTTGGAGAAGAAAGCTCTCAATCAAGTGAACTTCCCGTTTATAGGATTTTAACATCAGCTCTTAACAATAAGCTAACTGTCCCACTTGATAAGTACACACATTCTTGGTTAGCTCATTATCTTATACCATACAAAGTTATCTATACTTGCAATGTCTTCTTAAAATATATTTTAAAACCTTAGGTCACGCTTACTACTTTTTATCTTAGAGTCTGTTCATAAATAGTGATTACAGGTTTCTCATACATATGAATTGTTTTTGGCTCTCAGTCAACACAACCACCTTTGACTAATATCTCCACTTCTGTGCAGGTGGACATCCCTGCCATTCTTAGATGCCCCTGGACCTCAACACATGTAGTGTCCATTGATATGAGTTAGCAGTGTCTAATCCACACAAGTCCATATGATTAGGTTACTGCTTGGCTTGCCTGCATTATGGTCTCTAAATTTCCTGCTTGACATGCTCCACTAAGAGGCAAAGCTAGCTCTGTTTGCCCCCATAGATGGAAGAAAGAGTCATACAATGGTAGTTGGGAAACTAAAGGCCACTTTATTTTATTAACATCAAAGGCAAGGGCTAACAGTATGAAGCGGCATGGTCAAGGCCTGGGGTCACTCAAACCCAAACCCCACCCTTGCTATAAGACGGGCAATGCACCTGGCCTCCGAGGTTGTAACCGAGCTGCCCAGCCCAGGAATATGTCATGACGATCCCTCATCCACAGCCACATGGACTGTGTAGAGTATCCATCAAAGGCACTCCAAAAGGCAGTCTGCCCATCTCATCCCTGGCCACGAGACCGCAGTGATGATCCTGACAGACCCCTCCACCCTACAGGGTTGCTGATAGATGCTTATCGAGCTGCAACAGAATTATCCTAAACCAAACTCAGCCTCCAAGGCTCCCTCAATGCCTTGTGTCCTTCTCTGCCAAGCACGATGTGAAGACTGCAAAGCTGGGGGTTGGGGCTGGCCGTTAAGACGGGGCTGGCCCCGCCCCCTTAAAGAGACATGGCTGTGAATGCAGCCAGCCTCTTGCCTCCTCTCATTGGCATCTGCTGGAGAGCCGGATTCTGTGAACAGAGACCTTTTCTATGGTTTTTAGGTCACGTCCAGCAACTGTTCTCCTATATTACTGGCCATATCCATGACACTGTCAAACTTAAAGTATATATTCTATCTGACCTTCAATTAGTGTAGTTTTAGTTTTCAATAGCTTCCATGCATCTTGAAGGATTTGACTCTCTTCTCTCTTTTAATTTTTTTTCTGACTAGTCCCTTCATTTTTTAAAATTCTCTCTTTTGAAATTAAGTATGATTATTTTGGAGTTTTGGGGTAGCTTTCCACTGAGATAAATGCTGGACTTAATATCAATGTGGTGACTATTCCATACTGATAGATCAAGATGGGTAGCTGAATAAGTCTGTCTGTTGCAGTAAAAAAGAGCAAGAGTCCAGTAGCACCTTAAAGACTAACAAAATTTGTGGCAGGGTATGAGCTTTTGTGAGTCACTGCTCACTTCTTCAAATACCTGAAGAATATCAGATATCTGAAGAAGTGAGCAGTGACTCATGAAAACTCATACTCTGCCACAAATGTTGCTAGTTTTGAAGATGTTACTGGACTCTTGCTCTATTCCCAACCGGTGCAGCAACATCTGCATCTCATACCAGGTCTCACACCATGATGAGAACTAAATCCAGAGTCACTATACCTCCAGTCACCTCCATGACCAATGGCTCCAGGCAATGGGCTTGCAAGGGTGTAACTGTGCTTAGGATGGCTCTGCAAGTTAATGTGTGCAACCCTTTAAAGGGTTCTGTGCTGTACTACTGGGTAGGTAAGAGACTGCCTATAACCTACTATTGTTTGCATCTGTCAAGTATGGAAAGAAATAGAGAGGCTTCAATTTTACCCCCCATGAGTAACAGGAAATATTAAATCAAACTCATAAAAGCAAATGTGCCAAGCCATAAAATGATCATAATAACATCAGATTCTATCTCATCCTGAAAATATCCATGCAACATGACCTAAAACAGTCATTCCTATTGAAGCCACAACTACACAAACAGTGTACGGCTTAAATAAGAATAATCTACATATTTACTAGGGCAGTGCTTGTGCCATGGAGTAGGGATGGTATGAATTTTTCAAGGAAAATTCAGCTCTCATAGAATTCCCACTAGGATGTGAAATGACTCATCTCAAGTAAGTCTTGTTCCAGGACTTCCACCCCCTGATGCACAGCAAGGAATTCTGGATTGGACCTCAGGGCTTATTTTTCACATCTGAGTGGTTTGGCACATAAAGGGAAAATTCTTGCCCAGTTCCTGATTATATGAACATCTCACTTCTGCCCTGTTGGCTGTATATCTTGCCCAATGTGGAAATCTAGCAGACACCCAGTTTGTAAGTTTTCATAATCTCTACGTAAAATATTTATGACTGAAGCAGACAGTTAAGGACAATACAAAAGTAAGCTAATTCCATTAAACCTGTGTTGGTGTTGTTTTAGTCTTAGAATGTCTAGTATTTTTTAAGAATATGACAGCTTGAGACTAAAGTTAATTTATAAACCCTTCATGATGTTTCTGCCATCTCCAAAACAGTGCTGTGATTCCTAGTGATCTGTTGTCGAATTTAAAGTACTGGTTGATATTTTTAGGAGATTCTAGTCTTGATGAAATGGAAAGAATGGACTGAATGCTGAAGTCATCTACACTAACAATTTCTTTATTCACTTATTTCTAGCTCACTTTTCTCACAATCTCAAAACAGATTACACAGGTTATTTTTCACATCTGAGTGAAATAGTTCACACACAATGCAATCAAACAATATAGACATGCAAAAAACAAATGTGGAACACAAAAATTATAAACAAAGAAAAAACAGACATGGGATTTCATAAAGAATGGAAAAACGAAATTGCAAAAATAGAAAACAATGCAGTAAGAGCAAGATAATACATGCAATAAAAACTGGAACAGACTAAAATCTTGTCAATATTAATTGACATTTTCAGGAGAGCAGACTGCCACACAACTAGATTATTTATTATATATTTAAAAGTACTTGCAAAGTGCATCTCATTTCCCTCTCCTCCACTATTTCCTCTTTTCCTTCCTCAAAAGCCCCTACAATCTCTCCCCATTTTCTGCCTCTTTCTCTTCTTCCCATCCACCTCCCTTTATCTCCTCCCCATCTTCAATTTTCTGCCCTTCCTTACCTTTGGCACCCTCTACTCAGGAAGATTCTGGTCCAGTTGCATGTTGCCAGGAGGGGAGCCTACGGGGACATATGAGGGTCATCCCATTCTCTCATCTCACCTTACTCACACTATTTTTTCCCCTCCAACTGGAAAGCCCCATATCCTCAGGTTCTCTGCTTCCACCTATCAAGCTTCCACTACTCACCATGCTTTATGTGAGACTTGGCCAGGCCAAGCTGCCACCTGTCCCACCTCACGGGTGCTCTCCCAGGCCAAGCTGCCCCAAACGGCTTGATCAAGCCAAGCTGCTGTCATTTGCCTTGACTCACATGAGGGTTGCCTGGGTCAAGCTGAGCACCACCATGTGTCTTACCTCATGCAGGGCTTAGTCATACAGGTTGTGTGCTAGCAAGTTGTGCAGTGGTTGCTGCCAGGCTTGGGCCCAATGAGTCCTCCCTCAAAGGCCAAAACAGCCCTGGAAAGCCTCTTTTGCTTGCCTTTTACTGATAGAAACCAAGTCTGGAACTGGCTGACAATACTTTTGTCATTTGCCTAGCAATGGACAATGAGGGCATCCATTTCTTAAAGCTACAGGTACTCCTTTTACCATTTTTATATATATTTCAGATTCTTCTGCAAATCTGGGGCGTCTTTCAGGTTTGTAGAAACGTCTGTCTCATCCATTCACAGTTCCAATCTGTGGATTGAAGTAATCTCAGATTTCGCTGTGTTGAACATCGCAATATCCAATGGGGGAGGGTCATATAACACTCATGGAGGGGAATCTCATCCTGATGGAGCCATGTCCAGAGAAGTTTGCAAACTCTGTTGACAGTGTGCCTGGGGCAGGAGCATCTTATGGATTCCATCAATGGCACAACCGGGCCCGCAGCATTCCTGGCCTCTACTGCCACTGCCACCTGGCCAGGAGAGGCTCCCAGATTCTGCCACAAGACAGAAAGCAGGTGCATCATCTGCATGCACAGACAAGGCTCTTTATTAAGGGAGAGATTTAAACTCCCTAATATATATATATTTAAGGTTTTCAGATTTTTATGCAAAGCTGGGGGGACCCCAAGTTTGCAGAAGTATCTGTTTTGCATCACTGTGGCCCTGATCCATGGATTTAAGTATCTACAGATTCAGCCACATTTGATTATTAGATATAAGATGGTTTGGACTCATGTTTGAGGCAAGTCACAAGATAAAAGCGATATAATAAAATCAGTTACAGAAACACTTATTCAAGGTTTTGGGCTGCTGTCAAAGTTTCCCATGTTTATATAATGATGCCATGCTCACCTACATTATCCATGTTCAAAGATTATACATGTGCACACTGCTACAAATTTATTTCCATGATTCTGGAATGCAAATGAGTTTTTGTGTGTGTAAAGTTGCAGCAGTAAATAGGGCTTCTACCTCCCAGTAGGCCTGAACTGCTATAACTAAGGATGAGTGCAACTTGGTTGAAAATTAAAAGTTGTCATGAATTGTGGCCAGTTTGTGGTTCATGAAGTGATGTTTGCAAACTGAAGAACTGCAACAAACTTGCATGAATTTTGATGCAGTTCATGGTGGTTTGTGAAGAGCTCCTCATGAAAAAACACTGCTTTTTACGGGAAGCAGAAAGCAGGAGTTAAAACTTTAAATTGCTCACAAACTGATATGAACTGGTTCAGTTTGTGAACCAGCATATTTGTTCATGTTTTGTGGATCATGCCCATTCCTAGCTATAACTTTTTTGCATTGTTTTACAGAGTGGAAAGAAACACACAGGGTTCCTGAATATTCTATATAAACTAATATTTAAACTAGACCCATGATACATCAGGCAATGAACAGGAGTCATTATTTTTCAATGCTATTTTAATTATTTGAGAGCCACAGCCCACTACAGTGTGGCTCCATTCAACATGTCATAATATCAGAAGCCCAAGGCCAAAAAGAGGAGTCCCTGTCATGGCTGTCACATGTCAGCCATCTCAACTTCAATGAAGGACAGTACTAACACAAGAAAGAGCTGCGGCACCCCCAATGTGATAGTGTAATAAAATTAATTAGCAAAGAGAGAAGTCACATTGTATATACACTATATGAAAATGTGCTCCAAGAGAAGGTAAAAAAAATCTCTCCAGTGTCTCTGTGCTGTAGATCAAACAAAGGGATAAACACTTACTTGACAAATAGCCCGTGTTCCATCTTCTGCTATATGTATATGATGACATGGCCTTTCTCAGCTTGGGTTGAGATGGTCATTATGGAAATTTTAAGTGTCAATTACACTAAGACAAAGATTGTAGCATATATAAAGCATCCCCCACTCACCATAAATGCCTACTTCATGTTCATACCGTTGAATAAGAATGTAGTTCTAACTGGGGTCACCTTCTCAGAAACATATTGTCTTCATATTGTATAAGCTTCAGTTTGTGGCACAGTTCAGAGAAAGCAAAATTATCAGAGTTATTGTTTTAAGAAATGGGACTAAATATATAAAAGAAAAAAATAAATGAGCGGGTGATAATTCTGCTTTATTACCCTGGTAATAGTTATTATCCAAGATAACTGACTGCCAATAGCAGCACTTATTTTAGACACTGCATCTGTAAAGGTCTGACATTGTATCTGTAAAAAGCATCCTAATTAAAGTAAACAAACATCTATCAATATTTGTGTTCCATAATTTCAGCTGGAGCCTCTCTCTGTTAATCCCATTAAGACAACAGTAAGGTCAAGAAATGTCACATTTAGCTTTTTCTTAGGATAACACATTCTAGACAATATGTAAAAAGGTGGTGCCCTCAAACAGTCTATACATAATGCACTTCTGAAATAATAACAAACCTCATATTAAAGTAAGAGTAAGGCCAGCAAGATGACTTGGACTGCAAAGGTGGGATCACACAAACAGGCAAAGGACATAAGGTGGCCTTGCTATTAGTGTCTCTGTGACAGCTCATTAGACTGGCTCCTAGTGATGGAGACAAGCCCTAAGTATGTGTGTATTAACTGGAACTCATAAAGCAAGCAGGAAGCTCTTGCTGGGAACTCAGGGAGAAAAGCTCTTAGATTTCTCTGCATAGGGCTAGAGACGTGTTTGGGAATAAATTCCCCTGGGGTGTTCTGTAGTAAAGTTGCCATTAAATAGCCGAAAGAATGGCATCATCCAACATAAAGAAGAAAGGAAGAAAACTAGTTGCTGGTATGAAAGCAGAATACCTGCTGCTAATAGCAACAAATGCAATTATAGGTAGTTCGGCCATTAAGGACAAACAGGACTGCAACTAGGGGCTTGCAAAAATCCTGGTATTTTTTGGATTCAGATATATTGAACCTGAAAAATATTGGTATTTCCTGATATTCCCAAATCCCAATACCAGTATGGTATTCGGATTCAGTAAATATTCCGGATTGCAAAAAAATTTCAGCTCAATTATACCATTAAAGTCAATAGTCCCCATAGGATATAATGGATAATTGATCAAGGGGTATCTGGGGCTCTGAGGGGGGTATGTTTTGAGGTAGATGCACCAAATTTGCAGCATAGCTGCTGGTATCGCTCCTCACAAAAACCTCACGTTTCAGATTGGACCATGGGGTCCAATTTTATGAGCCCCAAAAGTAGTTGCCCCCATCCTACATTATTTCCAATGGAGGGGGGGGAAAGGCATTTAAAGGGGAAATGGTGCCTTTAAATGTCTTTTGCAAGTTGTGTCATGAGTGAAATCCGAAGTGGTGAGTTCACCAGCTATCCAGTAGCCCCAATTCCCCCAAAAATATTTTTGGAATTTTTCGGGCTCAGCCATTTTGGATAGCTTTAGGCAATACCAAGCTTTATATTCGGTTGAAAAAAATCCTAAAATTTCCTGGTATTTTTTCGACTCAATGTTGCCGAATGTATACCCCTAGTTACAACCCAACTGAACCTAAGTTCAATCACCAAAGTAACACTATTGTTTGTGTGTGTCTTTGGGGTTTTCTGTGTGTGGGTTTTTGGTGAACATCCCTGTCAATGGCTTGAGAAAGCTCAAGAGCTTTCGGTGAGTGTACAAAATGGAGGCCTGCAACACACACACACACAGGACATACATCTCCCTTGGCAGTTTCCCTCTTTCCAACAAACATTGTCTTCATCAAGAGGGATGGATGAATAGCTGACATCAGGAGGGAGCGGGTTCATCATTAAAGTTACAGTTCCAATCTTAAACTTTTCTGGCTATTACTTTATGTCAGCCTGGACAAGAATTGTAATTTTCTCAGCAATGAACAAGAGAGCCAGCTTGGTGTAGTGGTTAAGTGCGTGGACTCTAATCTGGGAGAACCAGGTTTGATTCCCCACTCCTCCACTTGCACCTGCTGGATGACCTTGGGCAAGCCATAGTTCTGGCACAGCTGTTCTTGAAAAAGAGCAGTTTCTGTCAGAGCTCTCTCAGCCCCACCTACCTCACAGGGTGTCTGTTGTGGGGAGGGGAAAGGGAAGGAGTTTGTAAGCCGCTCTGAGACTCCCTTGGGTAGTGAAGGGTGGAGTATAAATCCAATCTCTTCTTCTTTTTCAAACTACTATGCTCACCAACCCTGACAGAAAGTAATAACTGGAGAGGAATCTGGAATGACAATTCTAAGTCATGATGTTAAGTGGCTAAATGAATTTGGTTACATGATGACATCACTAAGGGAAAGCAAAGAGGATTCAGAGGGAGTAAAATGCTTTCTCCATCATGCTATATCACAATGAATTTACTTCATTTGACTTCAGGCATTGTCCTGTAGACAGATCTGAAGGGTTATATGGCATCATGACATTGGCATGTTCACTACACTAACCCAGATTTACTGACATCATTTTGTAAAAGAAAGTGGCCCTTAAAAATGGCACCAAAGGAAGAGCAGTGAAGGGAAAAAAGTGTTTGACAACTTCTAACAAGAAGCAAACACACACAAATTTGGGAGGAAACATTTTTCTCTGAAAGTGCTATTTTCACACACACACCCAAAGCAGGCAAACATTCAAAAGATATATTTTTTTCCAGTCAAGATTTTTTTCTCCATTCAATAGAGGATCAAAATTTGTTTCAGCTAAATGATGTCTCAGTCCCTGATGATTTTACTATAAATATTGGGATGAAAGTTAAACAGGTTTTGTTACAATTGCCATATCCTAAGATAATTCCAGGTGGGTTTTTTCTCACTAAAAATTAAATTAGCATCTAGAAGAAAGGGAATGCAAATTAGACTTCTGCTAAAATGTATGTTGGTGTCATAGGAATACCACTAGACAAAGGTCCATTCCATAGCTTACGCATACCTAAGAAAGAAGCCACATCCTTGTGACATAAAATCCTCACACCTTTATGATGACAGACCTAATAATGAATTCACATCCATAGGTCTGCTTGTAATGTCTAATAAGTATTTCAAAGTAGGGGAGTGCACAAAAAAATCAGTATTTTCCGGGTTTGGGTATACTGAACCCATAAAATATTGTTATTTCTCAATATTCCCAAATCCCAGTATTGGTATTGTTTTGGGATTTGGGAAATTTCTGGGATTGCTGAATTTTTTCAGTTCCATTATACCCTATGTGGAGCATTGTAGTCAATGGTCCCCATAGGCAATACAAAGGGACCTGAAAGTGATCCCCATAAAGTATAAGGGGGGGAAATCTGGGGGTATTGGGGGGCTGGCTTTTTGAGGTAGATGCACCAAATTTACAGCATAGCTGCTGGTGCCTCTCCTCAACCCACTCCCAAGTTTCAAAAAGATTGAACCGGGGGGTCCAATTCTATGAGTATCCAATGGATAAAAAAAATGCGTTCAAAGGGTCACAGTCCCTTTAAACGCCTTCTGGGTGAACTCGCCAGGCCAGGATAAGCTGTCAGCTCCCACCACCATGGCCAATCCTGGGCTGACTCCTCTTGCACTCCTAGCTCGGAGGCTTCTCCTGCCCAGTGGTTTAAACCACCAGGCAGGTGAAGCTGGCCCCAGGATCTGTATATGGTGGGGAACTCCACCTGTCAGCTCTGCACCACCTCAGCTGGGTCTGACTCTCAGTATAGCTGTCACGCGAATAAAATCCCCCCTCCCAAAGAAAACCACTGATAAGGTTTCTTCGGGTATTTATTTGGTTTGGTTTATACCAAGCACACACCCCTATTCCAAAGTTAACTCACATAATTAAAGTGCTGGTCCAAAGTGTTTTCATAAATGACATTTTCATATTTAAGTTACAATATTTTGTTTCTTTTAAAGCCACATTTTTTACAGTACCAAATACTTACCTGATGAACATTTGAGCCCTCCATGCATTGACTGAACTCATGGAGAGGAAAAGGACAAACACCCTGTACCTGCCCCCACCTCTGTGTGATCACCAGCTCATGAACACAGTGCCTACGCATGGAGGAAGTGTCTACATATATACTTCCTCCACATGTTCAGCAATGTTTGGAAACCATTATCCTCAATCACACAGAGACAGCATACATGTGGACACTTCCTCCTTGCATTCATACCATGCAGAAGACCCAGCAATAACATGGAGGCAGAGATGGGATAGCACATTTGTGCCCACTGTCCCTCTTCATGCCCTTAGTGAGTGCATGGATGGGACATGTGTAGAGGGCTAACATATCATGACAAGCAAAGATAGCTTAAATGGTTACCAGTTAATACAATAAATATGTAAAAGGGTCCTACCAAGTTAGTTATAATGTGTTTGAAGTTCTATGGGGGTTTTAATACCATCATTCTCTTTTTTCTCTTTATAAACTCTGGATCTAGTGATCTATTTATTGCTATTTTGGTTTGTAGTTCAAACTTGTTTTTGGAGTAATGTTATGCTTTTTATGTATCTTATTTTGCAATTATTTCCTTCCAACAATGTTTCTGAGAATCTTTTTTCTTTACTATCTTAAACTATGTAATAGCTTGAAATTTGTTGACATTTAAATATAGACATATGGAAATAGATGGCGCTTTCTTGTTTCTGAAAGTGAGAAACTATGGATCATCATCCCACTGGCTCAGGGCATCCTGGGTATTGGTTGTAATCATGGAGCCAATCATTTACCAGGTCATTTTGTCTTGTAGTAGTTTATTCACAGCAAAAGCCAAATTTTGTTTCCTTTTGTATGATTAAACTGCTTTCTAGTGTGTTAAACATTTCTCAAAGCAGCATCCTGAAGCTGACTGTGAACGTCTCTGGATCAAGATTCTAAACAGCAATTGAAGTCTGGGTCTGGCCCTCAGGGCAGCACTGAGGTCAAGGCTACAATCTGGGTTTGCTGAGTCTTGGCTCACAGTGAAGCTAAAGCCTCTGGCCACGTGAATTGGTTGAACCAGCAATGTTCTGTTTAGTCCAGCATCCAGCAGAGAAAAAAGTCGCTTCTATTCCTGGGCTGCCTTCAGTCATGGCTTAATTGAGACCTGATCATGAAAAGAACTATATGTGGTTGAGCAGCACTCCAGTTTGGTGGCATAAACAGGCTGCCAGTCTGGCACTTCACTGCCATTGCACGGTCTCCCTAAGGCCCTTCTGTCTCCACTGCTCCTGCCGAGAGAGGAATGGGAGAAAACTTGGAGGACTGGTGATCCAAGATCTGGCCCTATGAGGAAGCAGGCTAGCTGTCCTGGTATCAGGCAAGTTTGCAGAACTGTCTGGAGCTGATTCAGGTTGAAGCCTTTCAACCAAGGCCTCAGGATCCAAGAGCTTAGGGTCTGGGGGAAATCCAGGGATGCCAGTTGTCGTCTCAGCCCCTTGATCTTCCATGTCATCTGATCTTCCATCCCTGGTTCATTCTGGTAATCCTTGGATAAAGTCTTTGTTCCTCAATCCAGGTTTAGCCCAAGAGTGGTCCTTACAATTGCAAAGAGGAGATGAACTGCAAGACAGTCAGTACTTTAAAGACACAACCATGACCCTGGCAGTACATGCTTTTTTTTCTCCAATACTTCTTATTTGTTATTTATTACTAAGCCTATAGTCTGTTTTAAAAGAACCTCTAGTTTCAAAGATTTACTGGTCCATAGTGACACCTCTATAAAAAATAACAAACAACTTTTACTGGGTATAGATCCACCCACAGGTCATTTCAAATGTGGAAATTGTTTCTATTGTAAATTTACATGTAATATTAAAGGATTTCCAAACCCTATTGATGGAAGGTAGTATGAATTAAGACATTTCGCAAACTGTAACTCAAAAGGAGTGATATATGCGATCAGGTGCCCATGTAACAAACTGCATGCAGGAAAAACCTCAGAGTGCTTAAAACACTTATTTGTGAATGTAAAAGTAACATGTCTTTGGAAAGAATTGGCGCAACCTTGGTTTCACACTTTATAGAATGTAAACATATGCCCACAGATATTGTCTTTTGGGCTATACAAAAAGTACCAGGCCAGAATGACAACTTGTTAATGAGAAAGGAGGGAGAGTGGATACTCAGATTAAGAGCTTTGGTCCCTCATGAACTAAATGAGAACCTAGACCTCCTTCATAATCTAGTCATGGTGGCTAAGCATTGTTGAAACCATCAGTCCTTTAAGGGTTAAAGGGTGAATTGATGCACTGAATCATACGTAGCTGTAATGAATGGCCAGTTTTAACTTGCTCACCTTACTGTTCAAGGTGGAAACTGAAAAATCTCTGTAGAAGGTATGCTACTATGTCTGTTTTTTACCACTTTAATTTTAGCCATGTATAAAAATAACTCTTTGAGTTCTTGTTTATTATAGAAGGGAATTGTATTGCAGACTTGGATATAATTACAGGAATCTTATAAGGCCAACTTATAACATGCTCAGACTGTTCATTTGTGTATTTTATAATTTTTAGACAGCATTAATTTGTTATATATTTTAATGAATTTGTGTTTGTATGTTATATTTTGCAATAGATCCCCTGACAAAGCTCATAGTGAAATGCATAGGGATCCATAAGAGCTAAATAAACTCGCTACCTTGCACTTGTTCTTTTTTGTCTTTCCTATTTATTACAAAGACATGGCATGGCCTTGTCACATAAGTGCCTACTGTGCAGATGCATTAGCTTAGGGAAATTTTAGGTGAAAGTATCAAGTCGATCGAATCATGAGCTTGTGTCACATGTAACTGGGTAAGTAAGATCAAGTTGAGTTCACCTGTTGATAGTGCTCACGTTTAAGTTCGCAGCATGCCTCATCACTGATCCCACCTAGAAGGGTGAAGGAAGAAAAACAGCAGCACAAGGAGGCTTCCTCTTCAGTATAAACTACAACCAACATCAGTTCTATAGTCTACATCTTCATCTCAGCAGCCAAATACCACAGGAGAGACTGAGGAGGAGTCAGAACACTTGTCTCAAAAGTGATGCTGTGATAAGGGAGAAAGAGGAAGCACTCTTGCACACTTCAAATATATGTGTCATTCCCCGTGTACTCTGTCCTCTCCAAACATTACAGAAGAATCTATCCTTATCCCTTCATACCTCAGGATGAAGCATGAAAAGCTGTGAAGGTCCCCACTGAGTTTAGCAAAAAAGATGAAATAAAAGGATTTTCTCCTTGCTATGACTCAAGAAAATATACACAGGATAAATATAATTCTAGCCAAGGTAGTGATCATGCCATTTCAACATAGTTATCTGAAAAGCAAGACAGTTCTTTATCCATATTCAAAAAATCTGGGACAATTTAAAGTGATATGGATCAAATAACATTACATACAACAGAACAGAAAATACTTTATGAAGCCATGTGTGCTCTGAATGAATATAAGAAGCTTTTAGGTGTCTTTACACTCCCTTTTGTTGCTCTTATTAAAATTACTGTCAACTTGAAAGTTTGAAGCTGAAATGCTTGTAAAGCCTTTACCTATGGTCCTGAATAGAACCACCAGAACTCAGTTTGTTGAGCAAAGTACTGCATTTTATTTTAAAAGGCACCAGGACATGAACTGAACTGAGTCCTGTGACAGCTATTCCAGAAACATACCACAAACCATTTGCTGGTCAGGAGGTAGGGCAAGAAAAAAAGGAGGACTCCCAGCAACATCACCCTGCCTGCTGATTCAAGAGATGTGGGATCAGCCTCCAGGGGGGACTGGCCAATTTGCATCAGGTAGAACTGCCTGGTGGGGTGTGGTAATGCCGCCCTCCACAGCTATGGATGGTTTATTGTTTCTTGCAGAGGCTTCCCACCCACCCACCCTCTGTGTTTGGCTTTTTGGTTGTTATGGGTTGTGTTACTGTTCTTGTAATTTTGTTTCCTCTGTCATAGCTTGGGCAGTTTGGGCATTGGAATGGATCCTTTTGTGGGTTAGGATGGGTCTGCATCAATGTTCCCTCTAAGCTGTGGAGTCCTTTGAGCAAAAATTCCACTTTGTGAGCCACTGGCATTAGAATTGTGAGCAAGTTATTTGGCTACTGCATAAATTAGTTTGCTCTGGAGCCATCCTTCCTGAGCTAAGACAAAAACATGTGAGCCGGAGGCTAAAAAACTGTGAGCCAGCTCACACTAACTCAGCTTAGAGGGAACACTGGTCTGCATGTCTGCCTCCCCTGGTTTGGGAACTCCCTTAAGGGGTCTTGGAGGTGGAACCGATCAGCCATTTGCCCAGGTAGGAGGCTGCTGACTGGTTTCCACTACGAATTGACAAGGGGACCATGTACCGGCTGGCACCCACTTGGATCTCGGGGTCTTGCCAATCCCAGGGTCATCCCACAGGAGGCAGGCTGGGGGGAGTTTAGTTATCAGGCAGCAGGTAGGTTGCCCGATGCTGGATCCATCCCCATGCTATGCGAATGCTCTTTTTGGCTGTATCCAATAAAAAGCTATGGCTATGTTTTCACCAAGATATGTTTCTGGGAGTGTTCCTTCCACTGCATCGCCCTCTATCCCCCCTGCCCCTGCAATTATGTTCAAAGTTCAAGGTTAACACATTGAGAACCATACCACAAAGCTGGAGTCCAAGTGACTGGGTAAGGACAAGATGACCGTCTCTCCAGATATCGGTGGTCAAGGAGATGCTACTTGATTTGATCTTGGCACCCTTGAAAATGTTTACCAAACCTCAGTTCTCCTGGTAAGATGGGATAGGCAGAACATTGAGATTTATGAGAACAGTGCTGGACTCCTACTGTGCCGTTCTTAGGAATTGAATGGTCAGACATTTGCAAATGGTCCTCTCACCATTTGCATTGTCTAATTTTTGCAGCATTGATAATTTTGAGCTACATTGCAAGCATTTTTTCCCCGTTAAATTCAAAGGTCATGCCAAGAATAGCCAGGAGCTGTGAATCCAGTGGGAAAGCACCATTTCTTAATGCTTAAAGCAGACCCAGTTTCTGGAAAGATCAGTTTCCTATAGCCTTAGTTTCCTTAATGAAGCATGGACCACTTAATGCTGCTCCCATACAGCTTGCTTAGATACAGATATAGGAAGCATCTAGACAGAGAAATCCTCCATGGAATTAGTAAATAATAGTAATAAACTAGAAGCTGGGAGGAAAGCATCAAAACAGGAAGTACCAAGTACAATGTGTGTGTGTGTGTGGGGTAAAATCTCCTGTGAGATGGTTTTATTCACTAATCCTGCTATGTCCTCCCTAGCTTTTAATTGGACCAGCCATACAAGCCCTTGGGGGGGGGGCACACATTCTGGAAGAAAGCATGAATTGCTCCTATAAATGACAAAACTACAGGAATCATCATGTGAAAATATAATTCTACAAGGGGGGACCCGTGATACTCGCGGGGGGGAAGTCTCTCTCTTTCACCCGTTCTCTCTCTTTTCCCCATTCTCTCTCTTTCCCCCGTTCTCTCTCTTCCCCCTGTCTCTCTCTTCCCCCCACTCTCTCCCCCCTCCCCCCGTTCTCTCTCTTCCCCCAGTCCCTCTCTCTCTCTCCCCCTTCTCCCTCCCCCCAGGCTCTCCCCCCTTCTCTCTCTTCCCGTTCTCTCTCTTCCCCGTCTCTGTCTTTTCCCTCCGTTCTCTGTCTTACCCCCAGTCTCTCTCTCTCTCTGTCTCTTTCCCCCGTCGAAGCGTGGCCCGCGCGGCTAACATCCCCCGGGCCTCGCCGGACTGTCTCCCCCCCTCACCGGTCTCTCTCCCCCCGACTCTCTCTCTTTCTCTTTTCCCCCATGAACCGAGGCCCACGCAGCTTACATCCGCCGGGCCTCGGCAGTCTCTCTTCCCCTCCCCGAACTTTCTTCTCCCTCCTCACCTGTCTCTCGCCGCCGCCGCTGGACCTCTCCGGCCGTTCGATTCCTTTCCCGCGCACGGAAGCCAGGTAGGTCGCAGAGCGTTCCCCCAAATTTTTTCCCCAACATTTCGCATTTTTGTGCACACGTGGGGACCGCCCCACATGTGCACAAACCTCTCCCTCCCCCCCAAGTGCCCCCGATGTCCGGATCTAAGGATCCGCACGGAGGGGGCCAGTTCAGTATTAGATATATAGATGACAAGGTGATTTTTGAACAAAAAACAAGACAAAACAAAACAGGAATTGATATAAAGGCATGCAAGGCACAAGAGAAGGAATGATCAGGGAAATAATGCATATTTGAGGGAATAAAATAGGTGTTCCTATAGATAAGATGGAAGTCTCAAAAACAAGTGAGCAGAATCCCAAAAATATGAAACTAATGCAAAAAAGGGAGGCACACTAAAAACCAACACTGTGTGTAATGAAGGGAGGCAAACAAGGGGCCTTTTTAACTGCAGGGAACCGGCATGTTGGAAGGGCGGGCAGAGGGATGTCCCCAACATGACATCATCATGTCAGGGATACCCCACCCCCTCTGGGAATGCCCCAATGTCCCCCAATGGGGGTGAAGATGGCACTTGGCAACTCTAATTCTTCCTCAGAACATATTTTCAATAGTTAAGGTACAGAATTGTCCCTCTTCTCTCAAATCAAGGATCTGTCAGAATCCCAATTCCCTCTCAGCACCCAGCTACAAAAAGAAAAAGAAAAAAATCTGCCTTTAGCTGGAGCTGGCCAATCAGAGTGCTTGGAGTAGCCTGTCACTCAAAACTCTCCATACTTGAGGAGATTTAACTCTTTGCCTCCCAATACTGTGATAGTGCAGCGTTTTTTTTAAATTTAAAGTCTTTTATTTTTAAACAGTAAAAAGAACAGTGATACCAAATATCAACTGTATAGACTCCGATAAGGTAATAATAAGTGTAGAAACTCTGTTCAGATATGTTTACATGCATTGAATAACTTCATAGTATTTTTGAGGAACCTTGAACTTAGCGAAGTCAACTTTAAATATAAATTCTAGAAAAGGAAACCATTTCAAGAGAAGGTTTGATTCCCTGTTAAACATATTAGCACTAGCAACAACATCAGATATCTTATCCATTGCATAATATTCCCATAGCTTTATACGCCAAGATGATAATAACAATTTATTTGGAGACTTCCAATTACCAGCGATGACTAATTTTGCAGCTGTCAATAAAACTGAGATAAGTTTTTGTCTAAGTTTGGGAACATGCGTATCATTCCAATAATCTAAGAGAATAAGTTTGGGCTGCATAGGACGCAAATAACCAGTAATATCTTTTATTGACAAAATTATTTAGGACCAGAATTGTTGGACATAGATACACGACCACCAACAGTGGAAAAATGTACCTCTTTTTCCACATGACTTCCAACATAGAGGGGAGTTCAAATTGGAAATTTTGTGAAACTTGGTAGGTGTAAGGTACCATCTAGTAAGTATTTTATAGCTCTGAAGTTGAATATTCAAAGAATGAGAGTTGAGCATTTTGAAGCCTGTTTTTGAAGCCAATCACACACCCATAGGGACTGAAAAAGCAATTACAATGGTTGTGGAGAGCTTGTTCAGGGGCTTGTAGAATTTGTTCCCTTAGCTCAATTTGCTTGAATCTTTGGGATTCTTTAGGGACAGGGAACATTCATTCCACTGCCATTTCAGTGTCATTTCCTTGAAAAACAGCCACTCCAGCACCCCCAAAATACTCCCGTAGGAAACAATGGCAGACCGATGGAATGGGATGGGGGCAGGGCACTGAAAAAGAAGCCACTTTCAGTTTGTGAAAGGCCACAACAAGAAAGGATGGCAAATTTGTAGTTTTGAGTGGAAAGCTAAGAAGTTTTTTATTATCAGTCAGTAACTGCAACAGTAGTAAAATACAGACAGATTTTGTTTGTTTTTAATGTTGTGTCCAGCCGCAGGTCTCCTGCTAGGCTACTGCTTGACCACCATTTTAGGAATCAGTAAAGAGGTGCAGTTGCACAGAGTCACCTACTTTGGGAGTCTGTAAAATTGAAACTCTTTGTTCATTTTGAAAATTAGGGGGTCTTTAGATTACAGGGAGGACTCCTGTCTGTGCAAATTTGGTGCTATTATCTGTATGAACAGCTGCCACAGACGCTCATATACATTCCCATTGTAAATAATGGTCCCGAACTCTGAAACCACATGGATTTGAATCCTAAACCAGTAATGTCCTACCCCAAAATAAGGACTCACAGCAAAAATACCCCCTTCCAAGCCTGAATCCTAAACTATAACTTTTTTCTCAGTGCATACCTTTGACACTTCTGCTTCCAAGAAATTTAATGCAATTTGTAAAATTTCAACAAAAGGAGAAAAAAAAACACTTGCAAAAGGTGAATCCAAATCCCAAACAAATATATATATATATTCCCTTGCCCTCTGAAATGTCTCACTTTTTTAGCTCAAAAATATCTGTGCAGAAATGTATGTTTATAGGGTTAACTGCAACTAGCTCTAAAGCAACATTCTGCAAATCATTCATACTTTGAAAGAGAAATGATAGCTAAACAAGTGTTGGGGATTGCCTCTCAACATGCAGGATTATAGAAACCCAAACCACTTTCCCTGTTAAACAAGAAGCACTCTCCATTTTTAAAAACACCTCTGATCATGCTCATTAGAAATAAGATTTAAATGAGTAATTGGTGTTTTCACTTGGTGACCTTGAAGGAGAGCAAAGCTTTCATGTACTTTGCATTCATTATTGCTAACCCTCTTCAGGGTCATTTGGCATTTTGATAAACATAGTTTTCAAGCAGATCCTGCTTGTCCTGCAGAATCCATGTCAGACTAAAACCTCATTTACAAGGCCAACGGAGAACAAAATTATTCTTCCTGCTCTAAACACACCATTTTAACCTTTCAGCTCTGGAGATTTAGCCCATTTTATGGCTTAATAAAGATCAACAAATAAAATAAATTTGGTGGGTCTCAGCACAGTTGCTTGTGGACTCCTGCCAACAACACATGTCCTATTATTCAATTAGCTGTGGTGGTCACTAGTTTGTTTGGATTCACAGGTCCAGAATAGTAAAGGAAAGCTGTAGGTCATATTTATGGCACCTTGGCAGAGCTTTAGGACTCTGAACAGAACAGCATAAGCAAAATCTGCACCGCTCTTTTTCCATAGCTGACTTTTGCTATTAGCCCTTTGATCTACAAAGCATCAAATTCCTCCTTATTTAAACCAGAATTCAAACAAGAATACCAAGCATGCATAAACAAATACTTTGAAAGATTTTCAGTGCATCATATATACAGAGGAAAGCTGCCCCAATTATCCGGATTTCTTGGAGCATTTTTGTTGTTGCTTAGTTTCACAAGAAATTTAAAGGTAAATTTTCTCTAGATAGGATTGCCAGCCCCCAGCTGGGAGCAGGGGATCCCCCAATTTTGTGAGCTCCTGCCTGCCACCAGCTAGCTGGCTGGTGGGGGGAAGCCCCACCCCAACAGCCATGACCCAGTGCAACATCCCCAATGTGATGGTGTCACATGAAAGTGATGTCATCACACCAGGAACATCGCACTGGGTAATGGCTGTAACCATAGAGTTTTGCTAAAAAATACCAGAGCATCGCCGCACAATGTACCCAGCGTGATGACATCATCACATCATGTCATCATGACAGGGACATCGTGTGCAGTTATGTCATCCTGCCCCCCCTCCTGGGAAACTCTGTCCCCCCCCCCGGTGAGAACTTGGGATCTGGCAACCCTATCTTTAGAATACCCCCCCTCCACCAATTCTGAATGTTAGGTTATATCATCTGGTGCTTTTCCCCCTTTTTTTGTTAGTTGTGGTTATTGCTGTGATTTTGTATTTGCTGCAAACAATCACATTTTGCAACAAGTATACTAACTTTAAAACATTAAACAAATGATAATCAGACTTGGAAGGGCAGCCATGAAGGAACCAGAAAAGATCCTTAAATGTGAGGAGGTGTTGCTGGAGACCAAGATCAAGATAACTCATACTATGATATTCTTCAACGAAGAAAGCTGACAGGAAGAAAACTGATTTATCTGAATGTGGTGTTGGAGGATAGTTTTATGGATATCATGGACCACCAAAAAGGCAAATAACTGGGTTCAAGATCAAATCAAGCCTGAATTCTCCCTAGAAGCTAAAGTGACTAATTTGAGTTAAAATTACTTAACAATTTAGCATAAGTAAATGAGTATTTATGGCAAGAACAGTACAGTCTATCACTCACATCAAAGAAAGTCCCCTCACCATAAAATCAATCCCCAGGCCAAACCCCTGGACCTAGAAACATGAAATTCGTGGAGAGTGCTCCTACCAGGATGTAGACGCTCGCTAAGAAAGGATTTTTAGAAATTCGACCTCTAAAGGGGGTCAAAAGGTGTAAAATGTGCTCCCTCCATGGCTTCCTATGTGGCTGCCAGGCTGCTGCCTCCTTGCAACCCCCACCCTCTGATTGGTCAGCTGCAGAACTCAGTGTTCTGAGGTTAAAAAAAACACTTACAGGAGACTGCAGAGAGCTAATGACAATTGAGGAAATCAGGAATGGCCAACAACCACCTGTGAGGTGCAGCAATGCGGCTGGTCCAGCCTCCCGATGGCTTCAAACACCACCCCCACCTCCTACACCCGACAGGCGGTTGTCTGTTAGGTGCAGCAGCGCTTGTAGGGTGCTTAAAGCCACCAGGGAGCCCGTCCCAGCAGTAGTGCCTTAAAGATTTTGCCAGCCCAGCCTCCACAGTGGCTTCTAATACTCCTCCCCCTCCCCCTCATACACTGGACAGGCAGCTGCATGTCAGGTGGAGAGGAGGTGGGATGCTTACAGCCACCGGGGAGGTTTGCTCAGCAGGATTGCCTTAGCCCTGCTGCTAGCCCAGCCTCCCTGATGCCTTTAAACAGAATCCCCCCCAACACCAGACAGGCTGGTGTCTGTCAGGTGTAGGAGCAGGGCCAGGATACTTTAATCCATGAGGGATGCCGCCCCAGCAGGATCACCTTAGCAAAGCTGCTGGCCCAGCCTCACCAATGGCTTTAGACACACTCCCACCAACTATGTAAATATACCCCAAATTTGTATAAAAGTGGTTTCTTTTATTAGGTTATTTAACTTCTCACAATGTGGGTTCTCGAAAATTAATTCATATGAACTTGCTTCATATCTGATTGCTTGGATGGTGTTTTGAATATGTAGTTATTATGTCCCATTTCTTAAATGTAACACAAATGAGAGGTAATTTTGTAAAAATTTCGTAAAAAATTTTTTTGTAAAAAAAAATTTTTGTAAAAAAAATGACCTCTCCACAATTCAATTTCCAGGCCAAACCCCTGCACCAAGAAACCCAAAATAAGGGGAGTGCATTCCTACCATGACATCAAAACCCCCCTCACAAAGAGATTTCTGAGAAACATGACTCCTAAGGGAGTAAAAAAGGAGCAAAATGTGTTCCCCCAATTGTTTTCCATGTGCCTGGCAGGCTGCTACCTCTCCTCTCCGCCAAAATAGGTCAACTATGTAGTTCCGAGTTCTGAGGTAAAACCTGCCTACTTGCACCCACCTCCCTCTGATTGCTCAGCTGTGGATCTCAATGTTTTGAGGGAAAAACACAGTTAGAAGAGACTGCAGAAAGTTGAGGACAGTTACAGAAATCAGCAATTCAAGACTCCTGAATAGGCATTTTTCAAGAAAGCCATCATGGCAATTGAGTTAATGAATGTTCATGGGGAGATAGAAAAGGACCTTTCTAGGAGCCATTTTGATGCATGCCTTCCTCATGAACCTGAAGAAATGTCCACCACATCACCACTCCCTCACACCAACTTCCACTCACAGTACTTACTGTCCCCAAGAAAGCTCCTGGCAAACATCGAGCCAGATACACCAATGCTACAAGGAGGAGGCAATTTAGGAATGCAGCAAAGATATTTGCACATAGTACTCCTGCGGTGCACTGAGCTGCACAGGCCAAGTACCAGCGAGAGCACCCTGAGGTGCTCAGAACAACACAGTCTCCATATGAGCAAAACAATCCAGGAACACAATTAGAAAGGCCATCACTTTCATGGAAGGTGGCAGGAGTTTACTTAACAGATGACTGCTTCTTAAACCGACAGTTCTATGTTGCCTGCTCCAGAGTGAGCTCACCAAGCAGCCTGGTGATCCTAGCACCTGAGGGCAGAACCACCAATGTGGTCTAGAGAGAGGTCCTTCAGTTGAGAGGGGGGGAAAGTGTGTATGTCTCACTTCATTTTTACACTACAATCTTCTCCATTAGAATTCCTACAACAAATTTTACATTTCAAACTTCACATCATCAGTATTATAACTGGATTTACGGAACTTAAGTACCATAGCGAAGCACGGGTATCAGGCTAGTGAACTATGTAGTGACTGCACTAGTCAAACACAACCCCTCAATATTTTGCCTTGTCTTTCT
>NW_015170905.1:841298-855038 GCF_001447785.1 Gekko japonicus | reverse complement strand
CTGCTGATTGAATGGGCAGTAAACAAATTTAGTCCCTTAACCCAAACAAAGGGTGGCAAACCAACTGAGTATTTGGGACAGCACCTAACCTTATCATACTTCGGTCCAAACTAGTGTCAATATGGTATTGTGGTTAGAGCATCACACTGTGACAGTCAGTTTGGTATAGTGGATAAGAGTGCCAACTCTAATCTGGGAGAACCAGGTTTGATTCCCCACTTCTCCACATGCAGCTGCTGGTGTGACCTTGGGTCAGTCATAAGTTCTTTCAGAGCTGTTCTCTCCAGAGAAGTTCTCAAGGGAGCTCTCTCAGCCCCACCTACCTCACAGGGTGTCTGTTGTGGGGAGGCGAAGGGAAGGGATTGTAAGCCACTCTGAGACTCCTTCAGGTAGTGAAGGATGGGGTATAAATCAAATCTCTTCTCTTCTTCTGTGATCTGGGAGACCCAGGTATGAAGGCCCACTTTATCATGGAAGGTTGCTGGGTGACCTTGGGCCAGTCACAGACTCCCAGCCTCACCTATCTCACACGGTTTTTGTGAAAATAAAGTGGACAAAATAAGAATGACATAACATACTTTGAGCTATCATTGGGGAGAAAAGTAGAGTAAGGCTGTGGTCACATACACTAAATAATCCACTTTCAATCCATTTTCAGTACACTTTCCAACTGGATTTTACTGTGTGAATGAGCAAATTACTGCAGTCTAAATGAAGTAAATAAAAACAGACATTCCAGCATGAGTCAGATTGGGATTCCTTCAACCCAACTCTGATCTTTGCAGAATCAAATACAGTGTTGGGTAATTGAAGATCCCAGGTGTTAACTAGGGCACTATTCAGTTTAGGACCGTGGCACAGGAGGGAGGGAGGGCATTCTTTCCCATGCATTTTCCCAAGCTGAAATAACCTTGAGGGTGCCATATTTGCCCCACTGTGAGGCTGCACATTCACTGAATACTGCACAAAACATATGGCATTTCCTGTTAATATGTTAAACTTCAGGAATACAGACCCACCTCTGATCAGTTTATTCCCCTTGAGGACTGTATGTAAGACTCTTGTACATGTTAAGGTAGTAAACTGATCCTCAGCGCCGGTGCCAGGTTGTTGTTTTTTTTGCAAACTAGGCGAGGCTATCTTCTGGTGCCCCCCCCAATCCCATGCGCCCACCAATTTTCAAACATAAATGCATTTTAGGAAGAATGAAAAACACATTCTGAAGAACTGGATTTGATTCCCCACTCCTCCACATGAAGCCTGCTGGGTGACCTTGAGCCAGTCACAGGGAGCGGTGGCGCAAGTGGTTAGACCCACCTGCTGGTAACATCTGCGAACAGCTGCTACAGCTGTTTGAATCCACCACGGCCAGAGTGAGCTCCTGGCCCTAGTCCTAGCTCCCGCCCACCCAGCGGTTCCAAAGCAATAAATTACATCATGATGCGAGTAGATAAATTGGGTACCTGCCTTAGATGGCAGGGAGCACCCTTCCCCATTAAGGGGGGTGGAACATCGGTGGCGAGTGAAGAACTTCGATGGCAAGTGGCGAGCGGCGAAAAAATGGCGATCGAGCACAACATCGGAGCTGTGATCAGACGTCGGCATGCAGAGCCAGGAGACGCAGGGAAGCGTGAGGCGCAGGCGCAGGCGGAGCCACGATGGACGGAGCCAAGGCCACGCCAATACGAGCCGTGCACCGAATGGACCTACCAACTGACACCAAGGATCGCAAGAAAGAGAATGGAACAAAGCGCCGAGCCAGCAATTGCCAGCAGCCGAACTAGGAGTGAGAAGTACAACAACCCCTTCCACAGGGTGCCGGTAGGATAGTCCCCACCCCGATTGAAATGTGGCCGTAGATAGGATTAATTAAGAATACTGTAAGCTGCTCAGCGACCCCTGGGGGGGGGATTCGAGCGGGATAGAAACCGAAATAATAAATAAATAAATATAATATTCTCTCAGCCCCACCTACTTCACAAGATGCCTGTTGTGGGGAGGAGAAGGGAAAGCCACTCTGAGACTCCTTAAGGCAGAGAAAAGTGGGGTATAAAAATAAACTCTTCATTTACACCATCCCAAATTAAAGAAAGCTGAACCCAAAAGGTGTCTCGTGGCACTTGAAAGGCCAGCAAATGAATTAATATGGTGCATACACACAAACTCAAAAAGGCAAAATAAACAAACAAAAAAAACACAATAGCACATCCTCACAACAACCCTAGGATTTGACCTTCAACAGTATACACATCAATCAGTCAGCTTGCCTTTAAGATGCCACAAGATTCATGTTTGGCTGAGGTTTAGATGTTAAAACTGTTTTTAAAATAAGTATTCCATTTTAAAAGGAAAAGCATTCCCCATCTCTCCAACTGCTTTTAAGCTCTTCAAGTGCATGCAGAGATACGAAAACAATTCTTAAAAGGTCTACTTTGAAGTAAGCCCCGTTTTACTGAACGGAGCTTAATGCCAGGAAATACTTTTTAGGATTGCAAGTTAAGTTTCCCAAACTTAAAGGCCAGAAAGGGCACGTTAATGCCAGGAAATACTTTTTAGGATTGCCAGTTAAGTTTCCCAAAGCAGCCAGAAAGGGCACAAGCCCCCGTCAGCACCACCTGAGTGCTGACCTACTCTCATGGTCCTTCTCAGCTGGCGCATTTGGTACAAGAAGCAGCGCCTGCCCTCGTGCAGCTGAATCCATTAGCTTGGAGGAACAGCCACCCCCAGCCCCGAGCTGCAACCCAGCTGGTCCCAGCAAGGAGTCCATTCCTCACCTGCACCGCAGCCTCCTCAGTGTGGCAGCAATGCTTCCGGCGGGGCAGCATGATTCCCCCAAACCACAATTATTTGGTGCCGGACATCATAAAGAGAAGGGTACCAGCGTAGCACAGTACACCCCATATCGATCAGATCAAAGACGAGGTTCCAATTACTTTAACGAGCAGGAAAAGGTCTCTCTTCTCCAAACCTCGATGGTTCCCTTTAATAGCTTCCAGGAAAAGGAAGCGGTTACTTTCAGTGTGCCGTGTGCTAAAGCGCCCCCCCTTCCAAAAACCCAATCTGTGTAGAGGCGGGGGGGGGGGCTAAACAGCACAAAGCCATGGAGGGACTTCCTTTGCACTGAAGGGGAGAGGAAAAGGATGGATCCTACTACCACAGACTGGCCCCGGATTTTTGCACACCCCCCCCCCATCAAGGTCCAAATCTGGCACCGAAAAGAGAACTCACAGGGGTGCAATTAAGTGCATGCCAACCTTAGAGAAGTCAATGGGGGCACATCTACTTTCTCTGCCTCCCTTGGCTCTTACGCACTTACACCTCTTCCCCGTCACAGTCACCAGAGAAAATAAACATTCTCCCACTGCCTTCGCAGACTCTGGGCCAAACCATCCCCCTGAGAAGGGGGGGATGTACCAGAGACATCTTTGCAGGGCAAGGGGAAAGTTTCCAAAGCCACCGCTCTCCTGCTGCCTGCCTCCCACTCCCCCCATCCCAGCCTGCAAGCCCTGCTCGCTCTCGAGGCGATTAGCCCAGATTGGGGGTTTAAGAACACCAGGTGGCCACAGGGCTCTGAGGGGAGGCACACATGCTTCCGGCTGCTGCGCATGATGTGGGGGGGGGGTTGCTCGCCTGCCCGACCCTGGGGCAAGTTGCACCCTACATGTCTGTATGTTTCCAGGAGGGCGGGCTATGATTTCTCAGCCCTCAACACTCCAGTAGCTTTGTTACTGTAATACTGAAAGGGCTGCAGAAAAGGAAAACAAAGGAACAACCAAGTCACACATACCACTGAAGTAAACTAATAAACAGGTTTATTTCAGTGGTATGTCTGGCTTGGTTGTCTGATATTTCCATCAAGCCTACCGTGTGGTTTCTTCAAGCCAATAATTTTCTTATAACAGGCCAAGTGAATATTGGGTGGCACTCCAGGCATGCCCTCACTGAGGACTAGAAGACTAAGTGATCCCAAAAGCCTCAATTATAAACATAGGACTATAAAGGGGAAAAAAGTGCATAGGATATGAAATTTAAGCCCCTAGTTTCTAGATTTGGTGGCATGGTGTAATTACAGGACTCATGGCAATAAGGCTTCCGTTGGAGCACCGGATCAGGTTCAAGGTTTTGGTTTTGACCTATAAGGCCCTTAGCGGTCAGGGACTTACATACCTTTGGTACCGCCTCTCCCAGTATGCCCCTGGAAGGATGCTATTCTAGGCAGGTAAGACCTTAGTGTTACTTCTGGTTCTTCTCCCACTCTCACCACTGGAAGCTGCCTATCTGGGAATGTATGGAGGACTCATATACAGCCATAAATAATGCCGAAGCCAAAAACTTCAAATTTTACAGTTCTCAAGCACTATATATCCTTACATTCAACTCTGAACCAGGGCCCAGAGCGCAGAACAAAAAATCTGCATGATGGCGCCAGGGCAAGACAGGCAAGATATTTCTGCATGCCTAGTGAAACCCCCAGGTCTGCACAAACATTCCAACACATTAAAACAGAGAGTTTAAAATCTCCCAAAATGGAGAAAGGAAACTAACATTTTATGACGTAACAGTCAACATTGTGTAATTGCCTAGCAATTAAAGCACTGGGGAGGGAGGGGAAGAAAGAAAAGAACGTGTGCAGATGTGAGGGCTGGAGGAGGGAAAGCAGTGTAGGTGAAGTAAAAAAGTGGTGATGGATGGTAAGGGGCAGGAAAATGGTGACAGGGTACAAACTGGTGATGGGAAGGGACTGAGGTGGAGAATGCAGCAACAGAAAACAGGAAATAGTGATGCGGAAAGATAGTTGAGATGGAGGTAGAGAAAGCAGCAATGGAGAGCAAGCAAAAGCAGAGCAGACTAGTGAGGGAATGGGATTTCCCTCCCATGTGGGTTTTGCAAGTCCCTCACTGACGCCACTCTGATTTGAACCCTGAAAGATTATACTGAAACAACTCCCCCTTCTTGCAATTGTTGCTTACATAAGTTATAGAGGCATGCATAAAAACTCTCATAAAAATAAATATTATTATATAAATTTGCTGTCTTTTCCTCCTTTCAAATTTCTACCAAGAAGCTTCAATGTTCAGTGAAAATTAGATGAATATACTATGAGCTACTTCTGTCTTCTGTCAAACTCAGATTGAGTAAATTGGCCTGAGGCTCTATGGAAGCTCTTGGGGACTGGCAATGAAGGAGAGGAGGAATTTTGGGGAAAGAAACAGCTTTTCGTCCATACATCTATGCACATTTAATTTACTGAGAAAGGATCAAACTCATCATTTAACAGTAAAATTAAAATGTCAACTGGTAAACTGTTTAAAACATATCTTTTCTGACTGGAAGTTGTCAGATGTGATGGGGAACAGGGTTGTGGGCTCAGCCTTTATATTTGAACATTCAGGCAGGTCTCTGCCCAGGAGTAGAAAAGGAGACTGCATTTATTCAGTGGTGACATTATGTATTTTTCTTCCAGCTCTTAGCACTAGAATGTAACAAAAGCTCCAGGGCTACGTTCTGCAGGTCGTAGGTAGCCCATGTTAGCCTAATCTCATCAGATCTTGGAAGCTAAACAGGGTTGGCCAGGGTTACTGCACAGAGGCAGGCGATTGCAAACCAATCTCTGAACATCTCTTGCACTGAAAACTCTACAGGTAGCCATCAGTCGTCTCTGATTTGACAGCAACCCCCCCCCAAAAAAAAACCCCACTGCAGATACAAAATCCAGAGGGGTACATGTTAGTCTGCTGTAGCAAAACCCAAAATGCATCTTGAGCTGCCTTACAGACTTACAATACATATCTATACAGAGATGCACCCTTCAATGGGTTTGGAATGGTTTAACAATGTTTAATATTGCACTTTTATTGTATTACAAGCTTTCATGGCTAGAGCTTGTTTCATTAGATACTTGAAGTGAATCCTCAGCAGACCTAACTACACAATTGCAGGGGGGGAGGTGGATGTGGACAGTGGGGTTTGAGAGGCCATGAATGAAACTAATGCACTTTGTGATATTTGTATTCAGGGGTCATTTCCTGCAGGAGCGCACAGGAGTGGAGCTCCGGCAGTAAGGAGCTCAGGGGGCGGGCACATGCAACAAGCCCCGCCCCCTGTTCCCAGCAGCCCTCAGTCGGGCCATGAGGAGCAAGAAGCAGCCAGGTAAGTTGCAGAGCCCCCCCCCCCCGGCCCGCCTTCAGCTCTGCCTCCTCTGTGAGAGCAGATCTGCGTGTCCCCCCCCCCATAGTAGCAATCCAAAACAGTACAGTGGAGCCTGAGCGGTGGGTGTTGCTTCCTGACACACTTCCGGTGATGTCAGGGGGTGTGGCATATACAAATAAGTTATGCTAATAAGTTATGCTAATGAGCTCCTGCCCCTCTTTTTCTACAAAATGACCCCTGTTTGTATTCAACATTCAAAATACAAGATAAGTACAATTACTGTTCAGATAGAGCTGCCAAAGCTCCCATTTCCCGACATTGCCACTGGAGCCACAGGAGAGAAATAATCTTTTAAAAGTGCCATCAGTGACATCAATCCTGGAGGAAAGCTGTCAGTGCTGTCAGTCCTCTCTAGGGAACTCTGGTTTTATCACAAAGTTTCTGGTATTTCCTAGAGAGACGTGAGGTTAATTCCGGGTCACCACCCCCATGTCCCCCCAGTCTACCCCTGTCACCTGGCCATGCCTGGCAAACAGGCCCATAGCTTGATGATTTTCGGTGGAGGAGCACTGGATGCAGGGGGGGTGAGGGGAGAAAAAAGAATGGAGGTGCCTGACAGCAAGGGGTGATATGTTTCCCTCCCTTAGCACAATCCTTACTCCCTCCCTCTCCCCCCCTTCCCTCCCTCAGACAGATAGACACCCTGAACACTTCAAGGATCTGAAAATTAACATGGCCACCTTGCTTGGCAACTCTTCCCTCCACTTCACTCTCTGTGCCTGGGTTGTCTCTTACAAGGGCCACATTCCACCTCACAAGCGCCTTTCCCCACTCCGTTTCTTTGATTTGTCAATATCCCCCCCCTTCCAAAAGCTGCAGTTTTCCACCACTGACATTCACCTGTGCTCTGCATGTAAATATTTTAAAAGAACTGGGATTTTCTTAATCAAACTGGGATTTTCCAAATCCTCAATAGGCACACCAAAGCTCTAGATTGGGAAGGGAATTTTGTGCAAACCCCTCCCCCCTTTGTGTTAAACTGGTAAACTTTTGCTTCGCTCGGCTGAAAATCAGAGGGTTTTCTCCGCCACTGTGTGGCAAGAAGCTGTGGGGAAAAACAGGGAGAGAGAAAAACAGGGAGAACTGAGGAGTTGATCTTCATAATAATGTCTGAACTTTCCACCCAGTTGAATCCTTGCGTGCTGGGCAAAGTTCTCTAGCTGATGTCTCTTGGCCATGAATAATTCACTACAGCCATCTCCATGGGGGAAAGTTTTTAAAGCACAGCTGCACAGAACAGCCACAGAGACACAGGCAACAACAGGTCGAGAGAGCAGCAAATACAAACCAGAGGGAAAGGAACTGACTGGGCAAGGCAGTGGGGGGGGGGGGAATTGGCTGGGCAAGACACACCGGGGATGAAGAGGATCAAACCGGAGCTCCTCTGCCAACCGTGGGAAACAGGAAACAAGGAGCTGCCGGATACTCCAGAAACGGGCTGGAAGGAAGGAACAAGGAGGAGGAGCTGCTCTGCTGAGGCCCCGGGACGGGCTCTAAGATTCGGGGGTGTCGGAAATTCAGGACATTGCCCCATATGCTCCATGCTAGCTACAGCCCTGCTGGCAAACCTACATTCACAACATCTATAACTGGTTCAGCCCCGGTTAATATAATATTATCAACAGTTAAATTCTAATTCAGCAATTATTTATGCTACAGTAAATCTCTCAGTCTTTGAAGTAACACAAAACTTGGTTTTGTTTATAAGGAAGCAGAACAATTGTTACACCCATTAAAATGCATTCTGCCATGTAGTTATGATTAGGGATGGGGATGAACTGTGACAAGCCAAAATTCAGGCTGAATTTTGGGCAGATTGGGACTTGGGACACAACATTTGATATGCATGTGATCTCCAAAGAAATCTGAGCTTTGGGGTGATGATCACAGCAGGCCATTGCGTGGTCAGAAGTCAAGGTTATGGTTTTAACCTTTAAAGCCTTACGAGGCCAGGGACCTGCATATCTTCGGGACTGTCTCTCCCCGTATGTGCCCCACAGAGCCTTGCGCTCTGCAGACCAACACCTTCTGGTGGTCCCCAGCCTGAAGGATGTCTGTTTATCTTTGACCAGGGCCAAGGCTTCCTCTGCCTTGGCACCAGTCTGGTGGAACATGCTCCCATTTGAGATCAGGCCCTTGCAGGACCTGCTACAGTTCCGCAGGACCTGTAAAATGTAGCTGTTCTGCCAGGCCTTTGGATGAGGTGATGGACATCTATTACATCTGGGCCTCTCCTGCGATGCAGATATGTGTTTCGTGATTAGACATCTAGAGACTCCACCGAATGAGTTTCCACCACAGCATCATCTACAAGGCAATGATTCAACCATCTGATGCCCTAAGACTGTTTCTATATTGTTTTAATTCTGTTGTAACTATTTTAAGCCTATTTATTGTATATTACAGGCACTACATTTGCTGAGTTGGCTTGTGTAACCAGCCCTGAGCCCACTTGCAGGGAGGGCAGAATATAAATCAAACAAAATAAATAAATGGATTACTATGTGCAGATGGAATGGGGGTGGAGAAACATTGCCTTTTTGCCATCATCACTGCTAAAGAATGGGCTCTAATGTGGGCTCTATGCCGTGATCTATCAGTCTCGTTCCAAGTTTTCTGCCCATGGCACTATAGGTGTCATCTCTTCCATTTCATTGTCATCACTCCCCAGTGAACCAGGGAGACCGCTTGGCTCTGTCCAGGGGAAGAGTGTGCTTACGGGCAATTGTGTCAACATCCTGGGCCATCTCCCTATTCCAGAGAGCAGAGCCACCACAGAGACTTCTGTGCCCTAGTTCTATGGGAATTGAAGAGAACCAGAATCAAAAGCTCAACTTTCTGAGACTTTTCACTTTTGGATTCACTTACTTGCAGCCATGAAAAAAAAAGTGAATGGCACAGTAGCTTTCCTTTTGGAAAGTCTATTTCAGTTTATGCTGTCCATGCAAAATCTTTTTTTTCCCTCTGTCCCTCACACCACCTATACTGCTTCTCCCTTGGCAAGAAGTACATCAATACACCAAGAAGGGAAATCGGTTATTCAGAAGTTTTCCTAAATAATCATGAAATATTTTGTTTTGGAAAATCACATAAAATCTATTTACTTAGGTTTGATATATTCAGGAGCTCATATTTTCAAGAATGAAATGGATAATTATTTCGTTTACAAATGCTAAACCATAATTTCTGAAATTGGATGGTTTTTACTCAATAACCTTTCTGATTTTTTTTTGCTGCAAACTCAGGGATCTTCTGAAAGAGCTAAATACAATATCTACTCTTTTCATACTCCCAGGTTCAATATAATTAAATTTAGAAAGGGAAGAGCACCAATACAGAGCAATGAACCTGAGTTAAGAGAACTCTTCAGCAGGGAAATTGTAACAGCAGTTAATGAACTCTCACAGCTACAGGCTAAGTTTCCATGAGTCCTCTGTTTTTGGTCATTAGCATTACGCTCTGAAGGGATACATTTTACCCTTTTGTTGAAAGAATTTGCATCACTGAGATTCAAAACAAAAACTAGATTATGTTACTAATATGGCTGGAATTCAGTTTTACACAAACTGGTACGCAGTTTTAAAAGTAAAGCAACCCTAAGAAGGCCTACTTGAGAGTAAGCCACATTTTATTTAAAGGGGTTTACTCTCAGGAAAGTATTCATAGGATTGCTGCCCAAGATTTTCTGTTTCACTGACAGCAACTCAGATCTTTACAGTATATACAAAAGCCTTTCGTGTATTCTGTTTCTACCTTTGTGTCAACCCTCTCTTTCACGAAGTAAGAAAGGCTTCCTTTGCCCCTCCCCCAAAATCTTTGAAAAGAGTTGAATTTTTTTTAAGGATATTTGTGTGTGTGATTGCATGTGAGGAATCCATCATCCAGTTACTATGAGACCCATGTCTTCATGCTGGGCATCCGCTGTAGGGACACCTTAATTAGTAATTGGTACTAATACTATTTAAGGAGTTCCTGGAGGAGAAGGCAGCAAAAGGGATGGGTGGGGTATTAGAGTCTGAGGGCTTAGCTACATAATATATTTGTTTACACATTGTCTCCAGGTTCATTACTTTGATCGGAGTCACATGTCAGCTCCAAGAATGTCACTTTAAGGGTGCGGTCAGACGGCATGCTGGGAGTGGTTTAAATTGCTCCGGCCCTGATACGTTTTTTTAAAAAACCTGGAGAATCGCGATCACACTCACCTCCTTGCTCCGGATCGCTGCACAGCCACATCACTCCCCGCTGTCCACAGGCGGGAGCGTGCGTCGGTGTTGTCTTTCTCTCTCTCTCAGTTTGGGCATGCACACAGGCAGCCATCTGTAAAACTAAAATTTTTACGCGTGCGCAGAACAGCAACTTCCACTTCAACCCGACTGCTGTAATACTTCCCTTTAAACTTTAAAGGAACACTTCCCTTTAAATGTTTACCTCGAAATGGCCTCCATGAGATCCCGAACGCGTCTAAATGCTAAAACTAGGCACCATTTAAACATTGTTTTTAATAACGCGGTGGCGGCGCTCCGCCTATGCACACACTGCCAATGCTTTAAAAAATGGCGGGTGAAAAGCGGAAGCCTTGGGCAGCTTTCAAGTGGGGAGGGGGTTTAAACCGGAAGTGGCTCGACACCGGAGGAGGGATCACACAGGGGGGAAATGCGGCTGGAAACGGAGAATCAGGAAAACACCACTTGGGGACCTGGTAACAAAATACTCCAGTTTAAAGAGGATTTGAGCTGGAAAGCGACAGCTGGGGATGGGAGGCAGATGTTGACTGTGTGATCACGCATATAATATCCGTTTCTGAACTGACATGACACCAGATCAAATGGCGCATCTGAACGCACCCAAAAAGTTATATGAGCTGATTTTGCTGATAAGGGATGAAATGGGTGGAGGAGAGGGCTCTTGTTTCCCCCCTGATCCTATGACTCCCCAATGGGAAGCTATTCATATAACTTCAGAGCGGCACGTGAAGTAGTCTTAACAGTCATAGCTCAACATAGACTCCTCCATGAAAATTCCTTTTTTGGAGCTTGTCTGAAAAGGTGATTTGCTGGGAGCACTCACCTCCTAATACCTTGCAAGGATCTGATCGGAATGGAGAAATGCCACTGCCTGGTAAATCAGGAGAATCAAAGAAAACAAGGGACTTGCCTCTGCTGACAGTAAGCAAAATCTTGATCGGCCACACTTCTGCCTTCTCTCAATATTGAGAAAGCGTTTGACTTGCTTAAAATACCTTATCTACACTTTCTACTTCAACGAATGGGATTTGGCAAAAAAAAACCCTCCATTTGGTAACAACCAAAAATCAACCAACTTCACAGAAAAATGGTATCCTTTTTATGAGTAAAAAGGTAAAGGTAAAGGTTCCCTTGCTTGAAAGCCAGTCGAATCCGACTCTAGGATTGCAGTGCTCATTTCCATTTCAAAGCCGAAGAGCCAGCGCTGTCTGAAGACATTTCCATGATCAACATGACAAATGACATTCTACCTCAAAACAGATACTACAAGAACCTAATACTACTCTGAACACCTATCCACTATGCAGATTCTATTAATACTACAAGTCACTTGTTACTGTGGAGCTACTTACTGGAAATTAGTATATTTGCATTTGCACTTGCACACTACCATATAAATTCAAAGTTATATATAATTGCCTCATCTACTGGATAAATCAATTCACTATTTTTATATGCATGAACCTTGTTTGTTTGCGCTGCAAAAGTATTATACTTTTCTGTATCACAGCACATTGAAAATTCAATAAAGTTTTTTTTTTTAATTATAAGAAAAGGAGGTACACCAAATATGTCAAATAATTTCCTTAGCATCCTTCTGACTGAGGGAAAGGAAAAATGCATTTACTTGCTTGCGACAAAAGACAACAGAGTAAGCAGTGACTTCAGTTAACCCACGAGTCACTGATTTTGTTTCAAAGCCCTGTCTGCTTTCTATTCCTTTGGTCACTGCTGCTTAGCAACCTCAACAGAGGTTTCTTAGTCTATATTTATTCTGGATGGAATTTAGCTCCCCCCCCCCCATCCTTTTTGCCTTTTGGAATGTCTATAATGGAGAATTTTAAAAGCAAAACAAAGAGATGTTTGTTCTCTCTCTCTTAACATCAGACCTTGGGCATCCCACCTCACTTTTTAAAAACTCAAATGGACTTTGGCCAGTGACAGAAATGCTAGCAACCTTGTATTTACTTGGGATCTGAAATACTAACCTTTACCCTATCCTACCCATTTCAGGCGTGTGTTTACACTTTGAACCCCTTTCTACAAATCAAGGTGCCCTATGGAAATAGACATCGGCCTTTTCAAACCCTCCATTTGAACCGATGGTTCTGCAGAAGTCTTTTCATTGCCCTGGAATATCCTGCCCTGTACTTTGCTCTTGTGCTTTCAAGTAGTCATGCAGTTTGTAACAGGAATCCAAAGAGAGGGAGGGAGGGAGGGAAAGAAAGGTTATGCCACATCACTGACTCACCAGCAGTTTCTGCATCATGCACAGAGAGGAGGGAAATGAGCTTCAGATATTTGTTTCTACTCAATCTTTTCATTAAAGAACTATGGATGGGGGCATTAATTTGATTGTTTGGGGAGGGAAATATAGTGACATAGGTCAATGCAGACTGAAAGAAGAGATAAGTCACCTCTTGCTATGTTGGACTGAGAGGAGACTGAGTTATCATTTGACAAAATGACTGAAGAAAATAGAAGGAAACTGCCTAAGGGTCCACAATACTGGTTTCTCTTTATTTCCCACACAGTTTTTCTTTTCTGGGTAAGTTTGCCTAGGAGCTATTCATAAAGGCTTCTTTATTCAGAGGAATGATTAGCATGTAGGCTGGTTTTCCCTACCCTCAGTGCTCATTAGGCAAACTTTAGCAGATCTGATAAGCTATTTTAACATACCAGTATAGCACAGCAAGTAGCTTGCCACGACGAGATGTTGTGGGAAGACATGGTAAAAGAGATGTGAAAATAACCTTGTGTAATCCTATCCACTAAACAGTGGCCACAGTGTTCCCTCTAATCTGAGTTAGTGTGAGCTAGCTCACAGTTTTTTAGCCTCCGGCTCACATATTTTTGTCTTAGCTCAGGAAGGATGGCTCCAGAGCAGACTAATTTATGCAGTAGCCAAATCACTCACTCACAACTTTAATGCCAGTAGCTCACAAAGTAGACTTTTTGCTCACAAGACTCCACAGCTTAGAGGGAGCATTGGCCACAATCCATGAATTTTAATTCAAAATCTTATTGTCAAATGTCAAGGCACAGGACTCAAGTATTGCGTCAACTGAGAGCAAAGGTAGCCACACAATTTATTTACTTATTTTATTAATCAGACACCTTTTTTGTAGAAAATCCTCAAGGCATCTTACATAACTAAAACATAACTAAAAATACATGAACTCTATTACAATATAAGCATTTAGACGCATAAAATACCAGAAGCAACAAGCCAAGACCAAAATAATGATGATGATGATGTTGATGATGAGGAGGAGGAGGAAGC